>NC_074683.1:55834620-55899620 GCF_029448725.1 Salvelinus fontinalis
TCAACTGTCTCCTCGGCATCTAGCTAGTTGTTTCATGGCCTGTCTCCTCAGCATCTAGCTAGTTGTTTCATGGCCTGTCTCCTTAGCATCTAGCTAGTTGTTTCATGGCCTGTCTCCTCAGCATCTAGCTAGTTGTTTCATGGCCTGTCTCCTTAGCATCTAGCTAGTTGTTTCATGGCCTGTCTCCTCAGCATCTAGCTAGTTGTTTCATGGCCTGTCTCCTCAGCATCTAGCTAGTTGTTTCATGGCCTGTCTCCTTAGCATCTAGCTAGTTGTTTCATGGCCTGTCAACTTTCTCCTCAGCATCTAGCTAGTTGTTTCATGGCCTGTCAACTGTCTCCTCAGCATCTAGCTAGTTGTTTCATGGCCTGTCTCCTCAGCATCTAGCTAGTTGTTTCATGGCCTGTCTCCTCAGCATCTAGCTAGTTGTTTCATGGCCTGTCTCCTTAGCATCTAGCTAGTTGTTTCATGGCCTGTCAACTGTCTCCTCAGCATCTAGCTAGTTGTTTCATGGCCTGTCTCCTCAGCATCTAGCTAGTTGTTTCATGGCCTGTCTCAACTGTCTCCTCAGCATCTAGCTAGTTGTTTCATGGCCTGTCTCCTCAGCATCTAGCTAGTTGTTTCATGGCCTGTCTCCTCAGCATCTAGCTAGTTGTTTCATGGCCTGTCTCCTCAGCATCTAGCTAGTTGTTTCATGGCTTGTCTCCTTAGCATCTAGCTAGTTGTTTCATGGCCTGTCTCCTCAGCATCTAGCTAGTTGTTTCATGGCCTGTCTCAAATGTCTCCTCAGCATCTAGCTAGTTGTTTCATGGCCTGTCTCCTCAGCATCTAGCTAGTTGTTTCATGGCCTGTCTCCTTATTATCTAGCTAGTTGTTTCATGGCCTGTCTCCTCAGCATCTAGCTAGTTGTTTCATGGCCTGTCTCCTCAGCATCTAGCTACTTGTTTCATGGCCTGTCTCCTTAGCATCTAGCTAGTTGTTTCATGGCCTGTCTCCTCAGCATCTAGCTAGTTGTTTCATGGCCTGTCTCCTCAGCATCTAGCTAGTTGTTTCATGGCCTGTCTCAACTGTCTCCTCAGCATCTAGCTAGTTGTTTCATGGCCTGTCTCCTCAGCATCTAGCTAGTTGTTTCATGGCCTGTCTCCTCAGCATCTAGCTAGTTGTTTCATGGCCTGTCTCCTCAGCATCTAGCTAGTTGTTTCATGGCCTGTCTCCTCAGCATCTAGCTAGTTGTTTCATGGCCTGTCTCCTCAGCATCTAGCTAGTTGTTTCATGGCTTGTCTCAACTGTCTCCTCGGCATCTAGCTAGTTGTTTCATGGCCTGTCTCCTCAGCATCTAGCTAGTTGTTTCATGGCCTGTCTCCTTAGCATCTAGCTAGTTGTTTCATGGCCTGTCTCCTCAGCATCTAGCTAGTTGTTTCATGGCCTGTCTCCTTAGCATCTAGCTAGTTGTTTCATGGCCTGTCTCCTCAGCATCTAGCTAGTTGTTTCATGGCCTGTCTCCTCAGCATCTAGCTAGTTGTTTCATGGCCTGTCTCCTTAGCATCTAGCTAGTTGTTTCATGGCCTGTCAACTTTCTCCTCAGCATCTAGCTAGTTGTTTCATGGCCTGTCAACTGTCTCCTCAGCATCTAGCTAGTTGTTTCATGGCCTGTCTCCTCAGCATCTAGCTAGTTGTTTCATGGCCTGTCTCCTCAGCATCTAGCTAGTTGTTTCATGGCCTGTCTCCTTAGCATCTAGCTAGTTGTTTCATGGCCTGTCAACTGTCTCCTCAGCATCTAGCTAGTTGTTTCATGGCCTGTCTCCTCAGCATCTAGCTAGTTGTTTCATGGCCTGTCTCAACTGTCTCCTCAGCATCTAGCTAGTTGTTTCATGGCCTGTCTCCTCAGCATCTAGCTAGTTGTTTCATGGCCTGTCTCCTCAGCATCTAGCTAGTTGTTTCATGGCCTGTCTCCTCAGCATCTAGCTAGTTGTTTCATGGCTTGTCTCCTTAGCATCTAGCTAGTTGTTTCATGGCCTGTCTCCTCAGCATCTAGCTAGTTGTTTCATGGCCTGTCTCCTTAGCATCTAGCTAGTTGTTTCATGGCCTGTCTCCTTAGCATCTAGCTAGTTGTTTCATGGCCTGTCTCCTCAGCATCTAGCTAGTTGTTTCATGGCCTGTCTCCTCAGCATCTAGCTAGTTGTTTCATGGCCTGTCTCCTCTGCATCTAGCTAGTTGTTTCATGGCCTGTCTCCTCAGCATCTAGCTAGTTGTTTCATGGCCTGTCTCAACTGTCTCCACAGCATCTAGCTAGTTGTTTCATGGCCTGTCTCCTCAGCATCTAGCTAGTTGTTTCATGGCCTGTCTCCTCAGCATCTAGCTAGTTGTTTCATGGCCTGTCTCCTTAGCATCTAGCTAGTTGTTTCATGGCCTGTCTCCTCAGAATCTAGCTAGTTGTTTCATGGCCTGTCTCCTTAGCATCTAGCTAGTTGTTTCATGGCCTGTCTCCTCAGCATCTAGCTAGTTGTTTCATGGCCTGTCTCCTTAGCATCTAGCTAGTTGTTTCATGGCCTGTCTCCTTAGCATCTAGCTAGTTGTTTCATGGCCTGTCTCCTTAGCATCTAGCTAGTTGTTTCATGGCCTGTCTCCTCAGCATCTAGCTAGTTGTTTCATGGCCTGTCTCCTTAGCATCTAGCTAGTTGTTTCATGGCCTGTCTCCTCAGCATCTAGCTAGTTGTTTCATGGCCTGTCTCCTCAGCATCTAGCTAGTTGTTTCATGGCCTGTCTCAACTGTCTCCTCAGCATCTAGCTAGTTGTTTCATGGCCTGTCTCCTCAGCATCTAGCTAGTTGTTTCATGGCCTGTCTCCTCAGCATCTAGCTAGTTGTTTCATGGCCTGTCTCCTTAGCATCTAGCTAGTTGTTTCATGGCCTGTCTCCTCAGCATCTAGCTAGTTGTTTCATGGCCTGTCTCAACTGTCTCCTCAGCATCTAGCTAGTTGTTTCATGGCCTGTCTCCTCAGCATCTAGCTAGTTGTTTCATGGCCTGTCTCCTTAGCATCTAGCTAGTTGTTTCATGGCCTGTCTCCTTAGCATCTAGCTAGTTGTTTCATGGCCTGTCTCCTTAGCATCTAGCTAGTTGTTTCATGGCCTGTCTCCTTAGCATCTAGCTAGTTGTTTCATGGCCTGTCTCCTCAGCATCTAGCTAGTTGTTTCATGGCCTGTCTCCTTAGCATCTAGCTAGTTGTTTCATGGCCTGTCTCCTCAGCATCTAGCTAGTTGTTCCATGGCCTGTCTCCTTAGCATCTAGCTAGTTGTTTCATGGCCTGTCTCCTCAGCATCTAGCTAGTTGTTTCATGGCCTGTCTCCTCAGCATCTAGCTAGTTGTTTCATGGCCTGTCTCCTTAGCATCTAGCTAGTTGTTTCATGGCCTGTCTCCTCAGCATCTAGCTAGTTGTTTCATGGCCTGTCTCCTTAGCATCTAGCTAGTTGTTTCATGGCCTGTCTCCTCAGCATCTAGCTAGTTGTTCCATGGCCTGTCTCCTTAGCATCTAGCTAGTTGTTTCATGGCCTGTCTCCTCAGCATCTAGCTAGTTGTTTCATGGCCTGTCTCCTCAGCATCTAGCTAGTTGTTTCATGGCCTGTCTCCTTAGCATCTAGCTAGTTGTTTCATGGCCTGTCTCCTCAGCATCTAGCTAGTTGTTTCATGGCCTGTCTCCTTAGCATCTAGCTAGTTGTTTCATGGCCTGTCTCCTCAGCATCTAGCTAGTTGTTTCATGGCCTGTCTCCTCAGCATCTAGCTAGTTGTTTCATGGCCTGTCTCCTTAGCATCTAGCTAGTTGTTTCATGGCCTGTCTCCTCAGCATCTAGCTAGTTGTTTCATGGCCTGTCTCCTTAGCATCTAGCTAGTTGTTTCATGGCCTGTCTCCTTAGCATCTAGCTAGTTGTTTCATGGCCTGTCTCCTCAGCATCTAGCTAGTTGTTTCGTGGCCTGTCTCCTTAGCATCTAGCTAGTTGTTTCATGGCCTGTCTCCTCAGCATCTAGCTAGTTGTTTCATGGCCTGTCTCCTTAGCATCTAGCTAGTTGTTTCATGGCCTGTCTCCTCAGCATCTAGCTAGTTGTTTCATGGCCTGTCTCAACTGTCTCCTCAGCATCTAGCTAGTTGTTTCATGGCCTGTCTACTTAGCATCTAGCTAGTTGTTTCATGGCCTGTCTCAACTGTCTCCTCAGCATCTAGCTAGTTGTTTCATAGCCTGTCTCCTCAGCATCTAGCTAGTTGTTTCATGGCCTGTCTCCTTAGCATCTAGCTAGTTGTTTCATGGCCTGTCTCCTCAGCATCTAGCTAGTTGTTTCATGGCCTGTCTCCTTAGCATCTAGCTAGTTGTTTCATGGCCTGTCTCCTCAGCATCTAGCTAGTTGTTTCATGGCCTGTCTCCTCAGCATCTAGCTAGTTGTTTCATGGCCTGTCTCCTTAGCATCTAGCTAGTTGTTTCATGGCCTGTCTCCTTAGCATCTAGCTAGTTGTTTCATGGCCTGTCTCCTCAGCATCTAGCTAGTTGTTTCATGGCCTGTCTCCTCAGCATCTAGCTAGTTGTTTCATGGCCCGTCTCCTCAGCATCTAGCTAGTTGTTTCATGGCCTGTCTCCTCAGCATCTAGCTAGTTGTTTCATGGCCTGTCTCCTCAGCATCTAGCTAGTTGTTTCATGGCCTGTCTCCTCAGCATCTAGCTAGTTGTTTCATGGCCTGTCTCCTTAGCATCTAGCTAGTTGTTTCATGGCCTGTCTCCTCAGCATCTAGCTAGTTGTTTCATGGCCTGTCTCCTTAGCATCTAGCTAGTTGTTTCATGGCCTGTCTCCTCAGCATCTAGCTAGTTGTTTCATGGCCTGTCTCAACTGTCTCCTCAGCATCTAGCTAGTTGTTTCATGGCCTGTCTCCTCAGCATCTAGCTAGTTGTTTCATGGCCTGTCTCCTCAGCATCTAGCTAGTTGTTTCATGGCCTGTCTCCTCAGCATCTAGCTAGTTGTTTCATGGCCTGTCTCCTTAGCATCTAGCTAGTTGTTTCATGGCCTGTCTCAAATGTCTCCTTAGCATCTAGCTAGTTGTTTCATGGCCTGTCTCCTTAGCATCTAGCTAGTTGTTTCATGGCCTGTCTCAACTGTCTCCTCAGCATCTAGCTAGTTGTTTCATGGCCTGTCTCCTCAGCATCTAGCTAGTTGTTTCATGGCCTGTCTCCTCAGCATCTAGCTAGTTGTTTCATGGCCTGTCTCCTTAGCATCTAGCTAGTTGTTTCATGGCCTGTCTCCTCAGCATCTAGCTAGTTGTTTCATGGCCTGTCTCCTCAGCATCTAGCTAGTTGTTTCATGGCCTGTCTCCTTAGCATCTAGCTAGTTGTTTCATGGCCTGTCTCCTCAGCATCTAGCTAGTTGTTTCATGGCCTGTCTCCTCAGCATCTAGCTAGTTGTTTCATGGCCTGTCTCCTCAGCATCTAGCTAGTTGTTTCATGGCCTGTCTCCTCAGCATCTAGCTAGTTGTTTCATGGCCTGTCTCCTCAGCATCTAGCTAGTTGTTTCATGGCCTGTCTCCTCAGCATCTAGCTAGTTGTTTCATGGCCTGTCTCCTCAGCATCTAGCTAGTTGTTTCATGGCCTGTCTCCTTAGCATCTAGCTAGTTGTTTCATGGCCTGTCTCCTTAGCATCTAGCTAGTTGTTTCATGGCCTGTCTCCTTAGCATCTAGCTAGTTGTTTCATGGCCTGTCTCCTCAGCATCTAGCTAGTTGTTTCATGGCCTGTCTCAACTGTCTCCTCAGCATCTAGCTAGTTGTTTCATGGCCTGTCTACTTAGCATCTAGCTAGTTGTTTCATGGCCTGTCTCAACTGTCTCCTCAGCATCTAGCTAGTTGTTTCATAGCCTGTCTCCTCAGCATCTAGCTAGTTGTTTCATGGCCTGTCTCCTTAGCATCTAGCTAGTTGTTTCATGGCCTGTCTCCTCAGCATCTAGCTAGTTGTTTCATGGCCTGTCTCCTTAGCATCTAGCTAGTTGTTTCATGGCCTGTCTCCTCAGCATCTAGCTAGTTGTTTCATGGCCTGTCTCCTCAGCATCTAGCTAGTTGTTTCATGGCCTGTCTCCTTAGCATCTAGCTAGTTGTTTCATGGCCTGTCTCCTTAGCATCTAGCTAGTTGTTTCATGGCCTGTCTCCTCAGCATCTAGCTAGTTGTTTCATGGCCTGTCTCCTCAGCATCTAGCTAGTTGTTTCATGGCCCGTCTCCTCAGCATCTAGCTAGTTGTTTCATGGCCTGTCTCCTCAGCATCTAGCTAGTTGTTTCATGGCCTGTCTCCTCAGCATCTAGCTAGTTGTTTCATGGCCTGTCTCCTCAGCATCTAGCTAGTTGTTTCATGGCCTGTCTCCTTAGCATCTAGCTAGTTGTTTCATGGCCTGTCTCCTCAGCATCTAGCTAGTTGTTTCATGGCCTGTCTCCTTAGCATCTAGCTAGTTGTTTCATGGCCTGTCTCCTCAGCATCTAGCTAGTTGTTTCATGGCCTGTCTCAACTGTCTCCTCAGCATCTAGCTAGTTGTTTCATGGCCTGTCTCCTCAGCATCTAGCTAGTTGTTTCATGGCCTGTCTCCTCAGCATCTAGCTAGTTGTTTCATGGCCTGTCTCCTCAGCATCTAGCTAGTTGTTTCATGGCCTGTCTCCTTAGCATCTAGCTAGTTGTTTCATGGCCTGTCTCAAATGTCTCCTTAGCATCTAGCTAGTTGTTTCATGGCCTGTCTCCTTAGCATCTAGCTAGTTGTTTCATGGCCTGTCTCAACTGTCTCCTCAGCATCTAGCTAGTTGTTTCATGGCCTGTCTCCTCAGCATCTAGCTAGTTGTTTCATGGCCTGTCTCCTCAGCATCTAGCTAGTTGTTTCATGGCCTGTCTCCTTAGCATCTAGCTAGTTGTTTCATGGCCTGTCTCCTCAGCATCTAGCTAGTTGTTTCATGGCCTGTCTCCTCAGCATCTAGCTAGTTGTTTCATGGCCTGTCTCCTTAGCATCTAGCTAGTTGTTTCATGGCCTGTCTCCTCAGCATCTAGCTAGTTGTTTCATGGCCTGTCTCCTCAGCATCTAGCTAGTTGTTTCATGGCCTGTCTCCTCAGCATCTAGCTAGTTGTTTCATGGCCTGTCTCCTCAGCATCTAGCTAGTTGTTTCATGGCCTGTCTCCTCAGCATCTAGCTAGTTGTTTCATGGCCTGTCTCCTCAGCATCTAGCTAGTTGTTTCATGGCCTGTCTCCTCAGCATCTAGCTAGTTGTTTCATGGCCTGTCTCCTTAGCATCTAGCTAGTTGTTTCATGGCCTGTCTCCTTAGCATCTAGCTAGTTGTTTCATGGCCTGTCTCCTCAGCATCTAGCTAGTTGTTTCATGGCCTGTCTCCTCAGCATCTAGCTAGTTGTTTCATGGCCTGTCTCCTCAGCATCTAGCTAGTTGTTTCATGGCCTGTCTCCTCAGCATCTAGCTACTTGTTTCATGGCCTTTCTCCTTAGCATCTAGCTAGTTGTTTCATGGCCTGTCTCCTCAGCATCTAGCTAGTTGTTTCATGGCCTGTCTCAACTGTCTCCTCAGCATCTAGCTAGTTGTTTCATGGCCTGTCTCAACTGTCTCCTTAGCATCTAGCTAGTTGTTTCATGGCCTGTCTCCTTAGCATCTAGCTAGTTGTTTCATGGCCTGTCTCCTCAGCATCTAGCTAGTTGTTTCATGGCCTGTCTCCTCAGCATCTAGCTAGTTGTTTCATGGCCTGTCTCCTCAGCATCTAGCTAGTTGTTTCATGGCCTGTCTCCTCAGCATCTAGCTAGTTGTTTCATGGCCTGTCTCCTTAGCATCTAGCTAGTTGTTTCATGGCCTGTCTCCTCAGCATCTAGCTAGTTGTTTCATGGCCTGTCTCCTTAGCATCTAGCTAGTTGTTTCATGGCCTGTCTCCTCAGCATCTAGCTAGTTGTTTCATGGCCTGTCTCAACTGTCTCCTCAGCATCTAGCTAGTTGTTTCATGGCCTGTCTACTTAGCATCTAGCTAGTTGTTTCATGGCCTGTCTCAACTGTCTCCTCAGCATCTAGCTAGTTGTTTCATAGCCTGTCTCCTCAGCATCTAGCTAGTTGTTTCATGGCCTGTCTCCTTAGCATCTAGCTAGTTGTTTCATGGCCTGTCTCCTCAGCATCTAGCTAGTTGTTTCATGGCCTGTCTCCTTAGCATCTAGCTAGTTGTTTCATGGCCTGTCTCCTCAGCATCTAGCTAGTTGTTTCATGGCCTGTCTCCTCAGCATCTAGCTAGTTGTTTCATGGCCTGTCTCCTTAGCATCTAGCTAGTTGTTTCATGGCCTGTCTCCTTAGCATCTAGCTAGTTGTTTCATGGCCTGTCTCCTCAGCATCTAGCTAGTTGTTTCATGGCCTGTCTCCTCAGCATCTAGCTAGTTGTTTCATGGCCTGTCTCCTTAGCATCTAGCTAGTTGTTTCATGGCCTGTCTCCTCAGCATCTAGCTAGTTGTTTCATGGCCTGTCTCCTTAGCATCTAGCTAGTTGTTTCATGGCCTGTCTCCTCAGCATCTAGCTAGTTGTTTCATGGCCTGTCTCCTCAGCATCTAGCTAGTTGTTTCATGGCCTGTCTCCTTAGCATCTAGCTAGTTGTTTCATGGCCTGTCTCCTTAGCATCTAGCTAGTTGTTTCATGGCCTGTCTCCTCAGCATCTAGCTAGTTGTTTCATGGCCCGTCTCCTCAGCATCTAGCTAGTTGTTTCATGGCCTGTCTCCTCAGCATCTAGCTAGTTGTTTCATGGCCTGTCTCCTCAGCATCTAGCTAGTTGTTTCATGGCCTGTCTCCTCAGCATCTAGCTAGTTGTTTCATGGCCTGTCTCCTTAGCATCTAGCTAGTTGTTTCATGGCCTGTCTCCTCAGCATCTAGCTAGTTGTTTCATGGCCTGTCTCCTTAGCATCTAGCTAGTTGTTTCATGGCCTGTCTCCTCAGCATCTAGCTAGTTGTTTCATGGCCTGTCTCAACTGTCTCCTCAGCATCTAGCTAGTTGTTTCATGGCCTGTCTCCTCAGCATCTAGCTAGTTGTTTCATGGCCTGTCTCCTCAGCATCTAGCTAGTTGTTTCATGGCCTGTCTCCTCAGCATCTAGCTACTTGTTTCATGGCCTGTCTCCTTAGCATCTAGCTAGTTGTTTCATGGCCTGTCTCAAATGTCTCCTTAGCATCTAGCTAGTTGTTTCATGGCCTGTCTCCTTAGCATCTAGCTAGTTGTTTCATGGCCTGTCTCCTCAGCATCTAGCTAGTTGTTTCATGGCCTGTCTCCTCAGCATCTAGCTAGTTGTTTCATGGCCTGTCTCCTTAGCATCTAGCTAGTTGTTTCATGGCCTGTCTCCTCAGCATCTAGCTAGTTGTTTCATGGCCTGTCTCCTCAGCATCTAGCTACTTGTTTCATGGCCTTTCTCCTTAGCATCTAGCTAGTTGTTTCATGGCCTGTCTCCTCAGCATCTAGCTAGTTGTTTCATGGCCTGTCTCAACTGTCTCCTTAGCATCTAGCTAGTTGTTTCATGGCCTGTCTCCTTAGCATCTAGCTAGTTGTTTCATGGCCTGTCTCCTCAGCATCTAGCTAGTTGTTTCATGGCCTGTCTCCTCAGCATCTAGCTAGTTGTTTCATGGCCTGTCTCCTCAGCATCTAGCTAGTTGTTTCATGGCCTGTCTCCTCAGCATCTAGCTAGTTGTTTCATGGCCTGTCTCCTTAGCATCTAGCTAGTTGTTTCATGGCCTGTCTCCTCAGCATCTAGCTAGTTGTTTCATGGCCTGTCTCCTTAGCATCTAGCTAGTTGTTTCATGGCCTGTCTCCTCAGCATCTAGCTAGTTGTTTCATGGCCTGTCTCAACTGTCTCCTCAGCATCTAGCTAGTTGTTTCATGGCCTGTCTACTTAGCATCTAGCTAGTTGTTTCATGGCCTGTCTCAACTGTCTCCTCAGCATCTAGCTAGTTGTTTCATAGCCTGTCTCCTCAGCATCTAGCTAGTTGTTTCATGGCCTGTCTCCTTAGCATCTAGCTAGTTGTTTCATGGCCTGTCTCCTCAGCATCTAGCTAGTTGTTTCATGGCCTGTCTCCTTAGCATCTAGCTAGTTGTTTCATGGCCTGTCTCCTCAGCATCTAGCTAGTTGTTTCATGGCCTGTCTCCTCAGCATCTAGCTAGTTGTTTCATGGCCTGTCTCCTTAGCATCTAGCTAGTTGTTTCATGGCCTGTCTCCTTAGCATCTAGCTAGTTGTTTCATGGCCTGTCTCCTCAGCATCTAGCTAGTTGTTTCATGGCCTGTCTCCTCAGCATCTAGCTAGTTGTTTCATGGCCTGTCTCCTTAGCATCTAGCTAGTTGTTTCATGGCCTGTCTCCTCAGCATCTAGCTAGTTGTTTCATGGCCTGTCTCCTTAGCATCTAGCTAGTTGTTTCATGGCCTGTCTCCTCAGCATCTAGCTAGTTGTTTCATGGCCTGTCTCCTCAGCATCTAGCTAGTTGTTTCATGGCCTGTCTCCTTAGCATCTAGCTAGTTGTTTCATGGCCTGTCTCCTTAGCATCTAGCTAGTTGTTTCATGGCCTGTCTCCTCAGCATCTAGCTAGTTGTTTCATGGCCCGTCTCCTCAGCATCTAGCTAGTTGTTTCATGGCCTGTCTCCTCAGCATCTAGCTAGTTGTTTCATGGCCTGTCTCCTCAGCATCTAGCTAGTTGTTTCATGGCCTGTCTCCTCAGCATCTAGCTAGTTGTTTCATGGCCTGTCTCCTTAGCATCTAGCTAGTTGTTTCATGGCCTGTCTCCTCAGCATCTAGCTAGTTGTTTCATGGCCTGTCTCCTTAGCATCTAGCTAGTTGTTTCATGGCCTGTCTCCTCAGCATCTAGCTAGTTGTTTCATGGCCTGTCTCAACTGTTTCCTCAGCATCTAGCTAGTTGTTTCATGGCCTGTCTCCTCAGCATCTAGCTAGTTGTTTCATGGCCTGTCTCCTACGCATCTAGCTAGTTGTTTCATGGCCTGTCTCCTCAGCATCTAGCTAGTTGTTTCATGGCCTGTCTCCTTAGCATCTAGCTAGTTGTTTCATGGCCTGTCTCAAATGTCTCCTTAGCATCTAGCTAGTTGTTTCATGGCCTGTCTCCTTAGCATCTAGCTAGTTGTTTCATGGCCTGTCTCCTCAGCATCTAGCTAGTTGTTTCATGGCCTGTCTCAACTGTCTCCTTAGCATCTAGCTAGTTGTTTCATGGCCTGTCTCCTTAGCATCTAGCTAGTTGTTTCATGGCCTGTCTCCTCAGCATCAAGCTAGTTGTTTCATGGCCTGTCTCAACTGTCTCCTCAGCATCTAGCTAGTTGTTTCATGGCCTGTCTCCTCAGCATCTAGCTAGTTGTTTCATGGCCTGTCTCCTCAGCATCTAGCTAGTTGTTTCATGGCCTGTCTCCTCAGCATCTAGCTAGTTGTTTCATGGCCTGTCTCCTCAGCATCTAGCTAGTTGTTTCATGGCCTGTCTCCTTAGCATCTAGCTAGTTGTTTCATGGCCTGTCTCCTCAGCATCTAGCTAGTTGTTTCATGGCCTGTCTCCTCAGCATCTAGCTAGTTGTTTCATGGCCTGTCAACTTTCTCCTTAGCATCTAGCTAGTTGTTTCATGGCCTGTCTCCTCAGCATCTAGCTAGTTGTTTCATGGCCTGTCTCCTCAGCATCTAGCTAGTTGTTTCATGGCCTGTCTCCTCAGCATCTAGCTAGTTGTTTCATGGCCTGTCTCAACTGTCTCCTCAGCATCTAGCTAGTTGTTTCACGGCCTGTCTCCTCAGCATCTAGCTAGTTGTTTCATGGCCTGTCTCCTCAGCATCTAGCTAGTTGTTTCATGGCCTGTCTCCTCAGCATCTAGCTAGTTGTTTCATGGCCTGTCTCCTCAGCATCTAGCTAGTTGTTTCATGGCCTGTCTCCTTAGCATCTAGCTAGTTGTTTCATGGCCTGTCTCCTTAGCATCTAGCTAGTTGTTTCATGGCCTGTCTCCTCAGCATCTAGCTAGTTGTTTCATGGCCTGTCTCCTCAGCATCTAGCTAGTTGTTTCATGGCCTGTCTCCTACGCATCTAGCTAGTTGTTTCATGGCCTGTCTCCTCAGCATCTAGCTAGTTGTTTCATGGCCTGTCTCCTTAGCATCTAGCTAGTTGTTTCATGGCCTGTCTCAAATGTCTCCTTAGCATCTAGCTAGTTGTTTCATGGCCTGTCTCCTTAGCATCTAGCTAGTTGTTTCATGGCCTGTCTCCTCAGCATCTAGCTAGTTGTTTCATGGCCTGTCTCAACTGTCTCCTTAGCATCTAGCTAGTTGTTTCATGGCCTGTCTCCTTAGCATCTAGCTAGTTGTTTCATGGCCTGTCTCCTCAGCATCAAGCTAGTTGTTTCATGGCCTGTCTCAACTGTCTCCTCAGCATCTAGCTAGTTGTTTCATGGCCTGTCTCCTCAGCATCTAGCTAGTTGTTTCATGGCCTGTCTCCTCAGCATCTAGCTAGTTGTTTCATGGCCTGTCTCCTCAGCATCTAGCTAGTTGTTTCATGGCCTGTCTCCTCAGCATCTAGCTAGTTGTTTCATGGCCTGTCTCCTTAGCATCTAGCTAGTTGTTTCATGGCCTGTCTCCTCAGCATCTAGCTAGTTGTTTCATGGCCTGTCTCCTCAGCATCTAGCTAGTTGTTTCATGGCCTGTCAACTTTCTCCTTAGCATCTAGCTAGTTGTTTCATGGCCTGTCTCCTCAGCATCTAGCTAGTTGTTTCATGGCCTGTCTCCTCAGCATCTAGCTAGTTGTTTCATGGCCTGTCTCCTCAGCATCTAGCTAGTTGTTTCATGGCCTGTCTCAACTGTCTCCTCAGCATCTAGCTAGTTGTTTCACGGCCTGTCTCCTCAGCATCTAGCTAGTTGTTTCATGGCCTGTCTCCTCAGCATCTAGCTAGTTGTTTCATGGCCTGTCTCCTCAGCATCTTGCTAGTTGTTTCATGGCCTGTCTCCTCAGCATCTAGCTAGTTGTTTCATGGCCTGTCTCCTTAGCATCTAGCTAGTTGTTTCATGGCCTGTCTCCTTAGCATCTAGCTAGTTGTTTCATGGCCTGTCTCCTCAGCATCTAGCTAGTTGTTTCATGGCCTGTCTCCTCAGCATCTAGCTAGTTGTTTCATGGCCTGTCTCCTCAGCATCTAGCTAGTTGTTTCATGGCCTGTCTCCTCAGCATCTAGCTACTTGTTTCATGGCCTTTCTCCTTAGCATCTAGCTAGTTGTTTCATGGCCTGTCTCCTCAGCATCTAGCTAGTTGTTTCATGGCCTGTCTCAACTGTCTCCTCAGCATCTAGCTAGTTGTTTCATGGCCTGTCTCAACTGTCTCCTTAGCATCTAGCTAGTTGTTTCATGGCCTGTCTCCTTAGCATCTAGCTAGTTGTTTCATGGCCTGTCTCCTCAGCATCTAGCTAGTTGTTTCATGGCCTGTCTCCTCAGCATCTAGCTAGTTGTTTCATGGCCTGTCTCCTCAGCATCTAGCTAGTTGTTTCATGGCCTGTCTCCTCAGCATCTAGCTAGTTGTTTCATGGCCTGTCTCCTCAGCATCTAGCTAGTTGTTTCATGGCCTGTCTCCTTAGCATCTAGCTAGTTGTTTCATGGCCTGTCTCCTCAGCATCTAGCTAGTTGTTTCATGGCCTGTCTCCTCAGCATCTAGCTACTTGTTTCATGGCCTTTCTCCTTAGCATCTAGCTAGTTGTTTCATGGCCTGTCTCCTCAGCATCTCGCTAGTTGTTTCATGGCCTGTCTCCTCAGCATCTAGCTAGTTGTTTCATGGCCTGTCTCAACTGTCTCCTCAGCATCTAGCTAGTTGTTTCATGGCCTGTCTCCTTAGCATCTAGCTAGTTGTTTCATGGCCTGTCTCCTCAGCATCTAGCTAGTTGTTTCATGGCCTGTCTCAACTGTCTCCTCAGCATCTAGCTAGTTGTTTCATGGCCTGTCTCCTCAGCATCTAGCTAGTTGTTTCATGGCCTGTCTCCTCAGCATCTAGCTAGTTGTTTCATGGCCTGTCTCCTTAGCATCTAGCTAGTTGTTTCATGGCCTGTCTCCTCAGCATCTAGCTAGTTGTTTCATGGCCTGTCTCCTTAGCATCTAGCTAGTTGTTTCATGGCCTGTCTCCTCAGCATCTAGCTAGTTGTTTCATGGCCTGTCTCCTCAGCATCTAGCTAGTTGTTTCATGGCCTGTCTCCTTAGCATCTAGCTAGTTGTTTCATGGCCTGTCTCCTCAGCATCTAGCTAGTTGTTTCATGGCCTGTCTCCTTAGCATCTAGCTAGTTGTTTCATGGCCTGTCTCCTTAGCATCTAGCTAGTTGTTTCATGGCCTGTCTCCTCAGCATCTAGCTAGTTGTTTCGTGGCCTGTCTCCTTCGCATCTAGCTAGTTGTTTCATGGCCTGTCTCCTCAGCATCTAGCTAGTTGTTTCATGGCCTGTCTCCTTAGCATCTAGCTAGTTGTTTCATGGCCTGTCTCCTCAGCATCTAGCTAGTTGTTTCATGGCCTGTCTCAACTGGCTCCTCAGCATCTAGCTAGTTGTTTCATGGCCTGTCTACTTAGCATCTAGCTAGTTGTTTCATGGCCTGTCTCAACTGTCTCCTCAGCATCTAGCTAGTTGTTTCATAGCCTGTCTCCTCAGCATCTAGCTAGTTGTTTCATGGCCTGTCTCCTTAGCATCTAGCTAGTTGTTTCATGGCCTGTCTCCTCAGCATCTAGCTAGTTGTTTCATGGCCTGTCTCCTTAGCATCTAGCTAGTTGTTTCATGGCCTGTCTCCTCAGCATCTAGCTAGTTGTTTCATGGCCTGTCTCCTCAGCATCTAGCTAGTTGTTTCATGGCCTGTCTCCTTAGCATCTAGCTAGTTGTTTCATGGCCTGTCTCCTTAGCATCTAGCTAGTTGTTTCATGGCCTGTCTCCTCAGCATCTAGCTAGTTGTTTCATGGCCTGTCTCCTCAGCATCTAGCTAGTTGTTTCATGGCCCGTCTCCTCAGCATCTAGCTAGTTGTTTCATGGCCTGTCTCCTCAGCATCTAGCTAGTTGTTTCATGGCCTGTCTCCTCAGCATCTAGCTAGTTGTTTCATGGCCTGTCTCCTCAGCATCTAGCTAGTTGTTTCATGGCCTGTCTCCTTAGCATCTAGCTAGTTGTTTCATGGCCTGTCTCCTCAGCATCTAGCTAGTTGTTTCATGGCCTGTCTCCTTAGCATCTAGCTAGTTGTTTCATGGCCTGTCTCCTCAGCATCTAGCTAGTTGTTTCATGGCCTGTCTCAACTGTCTCCTCAGCATCTAGCTAGTTGTTTCATGGCCTGTCTCAACTGTCTCCTCAGCATCTAGCTAGTTGTTTCATGGCCTGTCTCCTCAGCATCTAGCTAGTTGTTTCATGGCCTGTCTCCTCAGCATCTAGCTAGTTGTTTCATGGCCTGTCTCCTCAGCATCTAGCTAGTTGTTTCATGGCCTGTCTCCTTAGCATCTAGCTAGTTGTTTCATGGCCTGTCTCAAATGTCTCCTTAGCATCTAGCTAGTTGTTTCATGGCCTGTCTCCTTAGCATCTAGCTAGTTGTTTCATGGCCTGTCTCAACTGTCTCCTCAGCATCTAGCTAGTTGTTTCATGGCCTGTCTCCTCAGCATCTAGCTAGTTGTTTCATGGCCTGTCTCCTCAGCATCTAGCTAGTTGTTTCATGGCCTGTCTCCTCAGCATCTAGCTAGTTGTTTCATGGCCTGTCTCCTTAGCATCTAGCTAGTTGTTTCATGGCCTGTCTCCTCAGCATCTAGCTAGTTGTTTCATGGCCTGTCTCCTCAGCATCTAGCTAGTTGTTTCATGGCCTGTCTCCTTAGCATCTAGCTAGTTGTTTCATGGCCTGTCTCCTCAGCATCTAGCTAGTTGTTTCATGGCCTGTCTCCTCAGCATCTAGCTAGTTGTTTCATGGCCTGTCTCCTCAGCATCTAGCTAGTTGTTTCATGGCCTGTCTCAACTGTCTCCTCAGCATCTAGCTAGTTGTTTCATGGCCTGTCTCCTCAGCATCTAGCTAGTTGTTTCATGGCCTGTCTCCTCAGCATCTAGCTAGTTGTTTCATGGCCTGTCTCCTCAGCATCTAGCTACTTGTTTCATGGCCTTTCTCCTCAGCATCTAGCTAGTTGTTTCATGGCCTGTCTCCTCAGCATCTAGCTAGTTGTTTCATGGCCTGTCTCAACTCTCTCCTCAGCATCTAGCTAGTTGTTTCATGGCCTGTCTCAACTGTCTCCTTAGCATCTAGCTAGTTGTTTCATGGCCTGTCTCCTTAGCATCTAGCTAGTTGTTTCATGGCCTGTCTCCTCAGCATCTAGCTAGTTGTTTCATGGCCTGTCTCCTCAGCATCTAGCTAGTTGTTTCATGGCCTGTCTCCTCAGCATCTAGCTAGTTGTTTCATGGCCTGTCTCCTCAGCATCTAGCTAGTTGTTTCATGGCCTGTCTCCTTAGCATCTAGCTAGTTGTTTCATGGCCTGTCTCCTCAGCATCTAGCTAGTTGTTTCATGGCCTGTCTCCTTAGCATCTAGCTAGTTGTTTCATGGCCTGTCTCCTCAGCATCTAGCTAGTTGTTTCATGGCCTGTCTCAACTGTCTCCTCAGCATCTAGCTAGTTGTTTCATGGCCTGTCTACTTAGCATCTAGCTAGTTGTTTCATGGCCTGTCTCAACTGTCTCCTCAGCATCTAGCTAGTTGTTTCATAGCCTGTCTCCTCAGCATCTAGCTAGTTGTTTCATGGCCTGTCTCCTTAGCATCTAGCTAGTTGTTTCATGGCCTGTCTCCTCAGCATCTAGCTAGTTGTTTCATGGCCTGTCTCCTTAGCATCTAGCTAGTTGTTTCATGGCCTGTCTCCTCAGCAACTAGCTAGTTGTTTCATGGCCTGTCTCCTCAGCATCTAGCTAGTTGTTTCATGGCCTGTCTCCTTAGCATCTAGCTAGTTGTTTCATGGCCTGTCTCCTTAGCATCTAGCTAGTTGTTTCATGGCCTGTCTCCTCAGCATCTAGCTAGTTGTTTCATGGCCTGTCTCCTCAGCATCTAGCTAGTTGTTTCATGGCCTGTCTCCTCAGCATCTAGCTAGTTGTTTCATGGCCTGTCTCCTCAGCATCTAGCTAGTTGTTTCATGGCCTGTCTCCTCAGCATCTAGCTAGTTGTTTCATGGCCTGTCTCCTCAGCATCTAGCTAGTTGTTTCATGGCCTGTCTCCTTAGCATCTAGCTAGTTGTTTCATGGCCTGTCTCCTCAGCATCTAGCTAGTTGTTTCATGGCCTGTCTCCTCAGCATCTAGCTAGTTGTTTCATGGCCTGTCTCAACTGTCTCCTCAGCATCTAGCTAGTTGTTTCATGGCCTGTCTCCTCAGCATCTAGCTAGTTGTTTCATGGCCTGTCTCCTCAGCATCTAGCTAGTTGTTTCATGGCCTGTCTCCTCAGCATCTAGCTAGTTGTTTCATGGCCTGTCTCCTTAGCATCTAGCTAGTTGTTTCATGGCCTGTCTCAAATGTCTCCTTAGCATCTAGCTAGTTGTTTCATGGCCTGTCTCCTTAGCATCTAGCTAGTTGTTTCATGGCCTGTCTCAACTGTCTCCTCAGCATCTAGCTAGTTGTTTCATGGCCTGTCTCCTCAGCATCTAGCTAGTTGATACATGGCCTGTCTCCTCAGCATCTAGCTAGTTGTTTCATGGCCTGTCTCCTCAGCATCTAGCTAGTTGTTTCATGGCCTGTCTCCTCAGCATCTAGCTAGTTGTTTCATGGCCTGTCTCCTCAGCATCTAGCTAGTTGTTTCATGGCCTGTCTCCTTAGCATCTAGCTAGTTGTTTCATGGCCTGTCTCCTCAGCATCTAGCTAGTTGTTTCATGGCCTGTCTCCTCAGCATCTAGCTAGTTGTTTCATGGCCTGTCTCCTTAGCATCTAGCTAGTTGTTTCATGGCCTGTCTCCTCAGCATCTAGCTAGTTGTTTCATGGCCTGTCTCCTCAGCATCTAGCTAGTTGTTTCATGGCCTGTCTCCTCAGCATCTAGCTAGTTGTTTCATGGCCTGTCTCCTCAGCATCTAGCTAGTTGTTTCATGGCCTGTCTCAACTGTCTCCTCAGCATCTAGCTAGTTGTTTCACGGCCTGTCTCCTCAGCATCTAGCTAGTTGTTTCATGGCCTGTCTCCTCAGCATCTAGCTAGTTGTTTCATGGCCTGTCTCCTCAGCATCTAGCTAGTTGTTTCATGGCCTGTCTCCTCAGCATCTAGCTAGTTGTTTCATGGCCTGTCTCCTTAGCATCTAGCTAGTTGTTTCATGGCCTGTCTCCTTAGCATCTAGCTAGTTGTTTCATGGCCTGTCTCCTCAGCATCTAGCTAGTTGTTTCATGGCCTGTCTCCTCAGCATCTAGCTAGTTGTTTCATGGCCTGTCTCCTCAGCATCTAGCTAGTTGTTTCATGGCCTGTCTCCTCAGCATCTAGCTACTTGTTTCATGGCCTGTCTCCTTAGCATCTAGCTAGTTGTTTCATGGCCTGTCTCCTCAGCATCTAGCTAGTTGTTTCATGGCCTGTCTCAACTGTCTCCTCAGCATCTAGCTAGTTGTTTCATGGCCTGTCTCAACTGTCTCCTTAGCATCTAGCTAGTTGTTTCATGGCCTGTCTCCTTAGCATCTAGCTAGTTGTTTCATGGCCTGTCTCCTCAGCATCTAGCTAGTTGTTTCATGGCCTGTCTCCTCAGCATCTAGCTAGTTGTTTCATGGCCTGTCTCCTCAGCATCTAGCTAGTTGTTTCATGGCCTGTCTCCTCAGCATCTAGCTAGTTGTTTTATGGCCTGTCTCCTCAGCATCTAGCTAGTTGTTTCATGGCCTGTCTCCTCAGCATCTAGCTAGTTGTTTCATGGCCTGTCTCCTCAGCATCTAGCTAGTTGTTTCATGGCCTGTCTCCTTAGCATCTAGCTAGTTGTTTCATGGCCTGTCTCCTCAGCATCTAGCTAGTTGTTTCATGGCCTGTCTCCTCAGCATCTAGCTACTTGTTTCATGGCCTTTCTCCTTAGCATCTAGCTAGTTGTTTCATGGCCTGTCTCCTCAGCATCTCGCTAGTTGTTTCATGGCCTGTCTCCTCAGCATCTAGCTAGTTGTTTCATGGCCTGTCTCAACTGTCTCCTCAGCATCTAGCTAGTTGTTTCATGGCCTGTCTCCTTAGCATCTAGCTAGTTGTTTCATGGCCTGCCTCCTCAGCATCTAGCTAGTTGTTTCATGGCTTGTCTCAACTGTCTCCTCAGCATCCAGCTAGTTGTTTCATGGCCTGTCTCCTCAGCATCTAGCTAGTTGTTTCATGGCCTGTCTCCTTAGCATCTAGCTAGTTGTTTCATGGCCTGTCTCCTCAGCATCTAGCTAGTTGTTTCATGGCCTGTCTCCTCAGCATCTAGCTAGTTGTTTCATGGCCTGTCTCAACTGTCTCCTCAGCATCTAGCTAGTTGTTTCATGGCCTGTCTCCTCAGCATCTAGCTAGTTGTTTCATGGCCTGTCTCCTCAGCATCTAGCTAGTTGTTTCATGGCCTGTCTCCTCAGCATCTAGCTAGTTGTTTCATGGCCTGTCTCCTTAGCATCTAGCTAGTTGTTTCATGGCCTGTCAACTGTCTCCTCAGCATCTAGCTAGTTGTTTCATGGCCTGTCAACTGTCTCCTCAGCATCTAGCTAGTTGTTTCATGGCCTGTCTCCTCAGCATCTAGCTAGTTGTTTCATGGCCTGTCTCCTTAGCATCTAGCTAGTTGTTTCATGGCCTGTCAACTGTCTCCTCAGCATCTAGCTAGTTGTTTCATGGCCTGTCTCCTCAGCATCTAGCTAGTTGTTTCATGGCCTGTCTCAACTGTCTCCTCAGCATCTAGCTAGTTGTTTCATGGCCTGTCTCCTCAGCATCTAGCTAGTTGTTTCATGGCCTGTCTCCTCAGCATCTAGCTAGTTGTTTCATGGCCTGTCTCCTCAGCATCTAGCTAGTTGTTTCATGGCCTGTCTCCTCAGCATGTAGCTAGTTGTTTCATGGCCTGTCTCCTCAGCATCTAGCTAGTTGTTTCATGGCCTGTCTACTTAGCATCTAGCTAGTTGTTTCATGGCCTGTCTCCTCAGCATCTAGCTAGTTGTTTCATGGCCTGTCTCCTCAGCATCTAGCTAGTTGTTTCATGGCCTGTCTCCTTAGGATCTAGCTAGTTGTTTCATGGCCTGTCTCCTCAGCATCTAGCTAGTTGTTTCATGGCCTGTCTCCTTAGCATCTAGCTAGTTGTTTCATGGCCTGTCTCCTTAGCATCTAGCTAGTTGTTTCATGGCCTGTCTCCTCAGCATCTAGCTAGTTGTTTCATGGCCTGTCTCCTCAGCATCTAGCTAGTTGTTTCATGGCCTGTCTCCTCAGAATCTAGCTAGTTGTTTCATGGCCTGTCTCCTCAGCATCTAGCTAGTTGTTTCATGGCCTGTCTCAACTGTCTCCTCAGCATCTAGCTAGTTGTTTCATGGCCTGTCTCCTCAGCATCTAGCTAGTTGTTTCATGGCCTGTCTCCTCAGCATCTAGCTAGTTGTTTCATGGCCTGTCTCCTCAGCATCTAGCTAGTTGTTTCATGGCCTGTCTCCTCAGCATCTAGCTAGTTGTTTCATGGCCTGTCTCCTTAGCATCTAGCTAGTTGTTTCATGGCCTGTCTCCTCAGCATCTAGCTAGTTGTTTCATGGCCTGTCTCCTCAGCATCTAGCTAGTTGTTTCATGGCCTGTCTCCTCAGCATCTAGCTAGTTGTTTCATGGCCTGTCTCAACTGTCTCCTCAGCATCTAGCTAGTTGTTTCATGGCCTGTCTCCTCAGCATCTAGCTAGTTGTTTCTTGGCCTGTCTCCTCAGCATCTAGCTAGTTGTTTCATGGCCTGTCTCAACTGTCTCCTCAGCATCTAGCTAGTTGTTTCATGGCCTGTCTCCTTAGCATCTAGCTAGTTGTTTCATGGCCTGTCTCCTCAGCATCTAGCTAGTTGTTTCATGGCCTGTCTCCTTAGCATCTAGCTAGTTGTTTCATGGCCTGTCTCCTTAGCATCTAGCTAGTTGTTTCATGGCCTGTCTCCTTAGCATCTAGCTAGTTGTTTCATGGCCTGTCTCCTCAGCATCTAGCTAGTTGTTTCATGGCCTGTCTCCTTAGCATCTAGCTAGTTGTTTCATGGCCTGTCTCCTCAGCATCTAGCTAGTTGTTTCATGGCCTGTCTCCTTAGCATCTAGCTAGTTGTTTCATGGCCTGTCTCCTCAGCATCTAGCTAGTTGTTTCATGGCCTGTCTCCTCAGCATCTAGCTAGTTGTTTCATGGCCTGTCTCCTCAGCATCTAGCTAGTTGTTTCATGGCCTGTCTCCTTAGCATCTAGCTAGTTGTTTCATGGCCTGTCTCCTTAGCATCTAGCTAGTTGTTTCATGGCCTGTCTCCTCAGCATCTAGCTAGTTGTTTCATGGCCTGTCTCCTTAGCATCTAGCTAGTTGTTTCATGGCCTGTCTCCTTAGCATCTAGCTAGTTGTTTCATGGCCTGTCTCCTCAGCATCTAGCTAGTTGTTTCATGGCCTGTCTCCTTAGCATCTAGCTAGTTGTTTCATGGCCTGTCTCCTCAGCATCTAGCTAGTTGTTTCATGGCCTGTCTCCTCAGCATCTAGCTAGTTGTTTCATGGCCTGTCTCCTTAGCATCTAGCTAGTTGTTTCATGGCCTGTCTCCTCAGCATCTAGCTAGTTGTTTCATGGCCTGTCTCAACTGTCTCCTCAGCATCTAGCTAGTTGTTTCATGGCCTGTCTACTTAGCATCTAGCTAGTTGTTTCATGGCCTGTCTCAACTGTCTCCTCAGCATCTAGCTAGTTGTTTCATAGCCTGTCTCCTCAGCATCTAGCTAGTTGTTTCATGGCCTGTCTCCTTAGCATCTAGCTAGTTGTTTCATGGCCTGTCTCCTCAGCATCTAGCTAGTTGTTTCATGGCCTGTCTCCTCAGCATCTAGCTAGTTGTTTCATGGCCTGTCTCCTTAGCATCTAGCTAGTTGTTTCATGGCCTGTCTCCTTAGCATCTAGCTAGTTGTTTCATGGCCTGTCTCCTCAGCATCTAGCTAGTTGTTTCATGGCCTGTCTCCTTAGCATCTAGCTAGTTGTTTCATGGCCTGTCTCCTTAGCATCTAGATAGTTGTTTCATGGCCTGTCTCCTTAGCATCTAGCTAGTTGTTTCATGGCCTGTCTCCTTAGCATCTAGCTAGTTGTTTCATGGCCTGTCTCCTTAGCATCTAGCTAGTTGTTTCATGGCCTGTCTCCTCAGCATCTAGCTAGTTGTTTCATGGCATGTCTCAACTGTCTCCTTAGCATCTAGCTAGTTGTTTCATGGCCTGTCTCCTTAGCATCTAGCTAGTTGTTTCATGGCCTGTCTCCTTAGCATCTAGCTAGTTGTTTCATGGCCTGTCTCCTTAGCATCTAGCTAGTTGTTTCATGGCCTGTCTCCTCAGCATCTAGCTAGTTGTTTCATGGCCTGTCTCAACTGTCTCCTCAGCATCTAGCTAGTTGTTTCATGGCCTGTCTCCTCAGCATCTAGCTAGTTGTTTCATGGCCTGTCTCCTTAGCATCTAGCTAGTTGTTTCATGGCCTGTCTCCTCAGCATCTAGCTAGTTGTTTCATGGCCTGTCTCCTTAGCATCTAGCTAGTTGTTTCATGGCCTGTTTCCTCAGCATCTAGCTAGTTGTTTCATGGCCTGTCTCCTCAGCATCTAGCTAGTTGTTTCATGGCCTGTCTCCTCAGCATCTAGCTAGTTGTTTCATGGCCTGTCTCCTTAGCATCTAGCTAGTTGTTTCATGGCCTGTCTCCTCAGCATCTAGCTAGTTGTTTCATGGCCTGTCTCCTTAGCAACTAGCTAGTTGTTTCATGGCCTGTCTCCTCAGCATCTAGCTAGTTGTTTCATGGCCTGTCTCAACTGTCTCCTCAGCATCTAGCTAGTTGTTTCATGGCCTGTCTACTTAGCATCTAGCTAGTTGTTTCATGGCCTGTCTCAACTGTCTCCTCAGCATCTAGCTAGTTGTTTCATAGCCTGTCTCCTCAGCATCTAGCTAGTTGTTTCATGGCCTGTCTCCTTAGCATCTAGCTAGTTGTTTCATGGCCTGTCTCCTCAGCATCTAGCTAGTTGTTTCATGGCCTGTCTCCTTAGCATCTAGCTAGTTGTTTCATGGCCTGTCTCCTCAGCATCTAGCTAGTTGTTTCATGGCCTGTCTCCTCAGCATCTAGCTAGTTGTTTCATGGCCTGTCTCCTTAGCATCTAGCTAGTTGTTTCATGGCCTGTCTCCTTAGCATCTAGCTAGTTGTTTCATGGCCTGTCTCCTCAGCATCTAGCTAGTTGTTTCATGGCCTGTCTCCTCAGCATCTAGCTAGTTGTTTCATGGCCTGTCTCCTCAGCATCTAGCTAGTTGTTTCATGGCCTGTCTCCTTAGCATCTAGCTAGTTGTTTCATGGCCTGTCTCCTCAGCATCTAGCTAGTTGTTTCATGGCCTGTCTCCTTAGCATCTAGCTAGTTGTTTCATGGCCTGTCTCCTCAGCATCTAGCTAGTTGTTTCATGGCCTGTCTCAACTGTCTCCTCAGCATCTAGCTAGTTGTTTCATGGCCTGTCTCCTCAGCATCTAGCTAGTTGTTTCATGGCCTGTCTCCTCAGCATCTAGCTAGTTGTTTCATGGCCTGTCTCCTCAGCATCTAGCTAGTTGTTTCATGGCCTGTCTCCTTAGCATCTAGCTAGTTGTTTCATGGCCTGTCTCAAATGTCTCCTTAGCATCTAGCTAGTTGTTTCATGGCCTGTCTCCTTAGCATCTAGCTAGTTGTTTCATGGCCTGTCTCAACTGTCTCCTCAGCATCTAGCTAGTTGTTTCATGGCCTGTCTCCTCAGCATCTAGCTAGTTGTTTCATGGCCTGTCTCCTCAGCATCTAGCTAGTTGTTTCATGGCCTGTCTCCTCAGCATCTAGCTAGTTGTTTCATGGCCTGTCTCCTCAGCATCTAGCTAGTTGTTTCATGGCCTGTCTCCTTAGCATCTAGCTAGTTGTTTCATGGCCTGTCTCCTCAGCATCTAGCTAGTTGTTTCATGGCCTGTCTCCTCAGCATCTAGCTAGTTGTTTCATGGCCTGTCTCCTTAGCATCTAGCTAGTTGTTTCATGGCCTGTCTCCTCAGCATCTAGCTAGTTGTTTCATGGCCTGTCTCCTCAGCATCTAGCTAGTTGTTTCATGGCCTGTCTCCTCAGCATCTAGCTAGTTGTTTCATGGCCTGTCTCAACTGTCTCCTCAGCATCTAGCTAGTTGTTTCACGGCCTGTCTCCTCAGCATCTAGCTAGTTGTTTCATGGCCTGTCTCCTCAGCATCTAGCTAGTTGTTTCATGGCCTGTCTCCTCAGCATCTAGCTAGTTGTTTCATGGCCTGTCTCCTCAGCATCTAGCTAGTTGTTTCATGGCCTGTCTCCTTAGCATCTAGCTAGTTGTTTCATGGCCTGTCTCCTTAGCATCTAGCTAGTTGTTTCATGGCCTGTCTCCTTAGCATCTAGCTAGTTGTTTCATGGCCTGTCTCCTCAGCATCTAGCTAGTTGTTTCATGGCCTGTCTCCTCAGCATCTAGCTAGTTGTTTCATGGCCTGTCTCCTCAGCATCTAGCTAGTTGTTTCATGGCCTGTCTCCTCAGCATCTAGCTACTTGTTTCATGGCCTTTCTCCTTAGCATCTAGCTAGTTGTTTCATGGCCTGTCTCCTCAGCATCTAGCTAGTTGTTTCATGGCCTGTCTCCTCAGCATCTAGCTAGTTGTTTCATGGCCTGTCTCCTCAGCATCTAGCTACTTGTTTCATGGCCTTTCTCCTTAGCATCTAGCTAGTTGTTTCATGGCCTGTCTCCTCAGCATCTAGCTAGTTGTTTCATGGCCTGTCTCCTTAGCATCTAGCTAGTTGTTTCATGGCCTGTCTCCTCAGCATCTAGCTAGTTGTTTCATGGCCTGTCTCCTTAGCATCTAGCTAGTTGTTTCATGGCCTGTCTCCTTAGCATCTAGATAGTTGTTTCATGGCCTGTCTCCTTAGCATCTAGCTAGTTGTTTCATGGCCTGTCTCCTTAGCATCTAGCTAGTTGTTTCATGGCCTGTCTCCTTAGCATCTAGCTAGTTGTTTCATGGCCTGTCTCCTCAGCATCTAGCTAGTTGTTTCATGGCATGTCTCAACTGTCTCCTTAGCATCTAGCTAGTTGTTTCATGGCCTGTCTCCTTAGCATCTAGCTAGTTGTTTCATGGCCTGTCTCCTTAGCATCTAGCTAGTTGTTTCATGGCCTGTCTCCTTAGCATCTAGCTAGTTGTTTCATGGCCTGTCTCCTCAGCATCTAGCTAGTTGTTTCATGGCCTGTCTCAACTGTCTCCTCAGCATCTAGCTAGTTGTTTCATGGCCTGTCTCCTCAGCATCTAGCTAGTTGTTTCATGGCCTGTCTCCTTAGCATCTAGCTAGTTGTTTCATGGCCTGTCTCCTCAGCATCTAGCTAGTTGTTTCATGGCCTGTCTCCTTAGCATCTAGCTAGTTGTTTCATGGCCTGTTTCCTCAGCATCTAGCTAGTTGTTTCATGGCCTGTCTCCTCAGCATCTAGCTAGTTGTTTCATGGCCTGTCTCCTCAGCATCTAGCTAGTTGTTTCATGGCCTGTCTCCTTAGCATCTAGCTAGTTGTTTCATGGCCTGTCTCCTCAGCATCTAGCTAGTTGTTTCATGGCCTGTCTCCTTAGCAACTAGCTAGTTGTTTCATGGCCTGTCTCCTCAGCATCTAGCTAGTTGTTTCATGGCCTGTCTCAACTGTCTCCTCAGCATCTAGCTAGTTGTTTCATGGCCTGTCTACTTAGCATCTAGCTAGTTGTTTCATGGCCTGTCTCAACTGTCTCCTCAGCATCTAGCTAGTTGTTTCATAGCCTGTCTCCTCAGCATCTAGCTAGTTGTTTCATGGCCTGTCTCCTTAGCATCTAGCTAGTTGTTTCATGGCCTGTCTCCTCAGCATCTAGCTAGTTGTTTCATGGCCTGTCTCCTTAGCATCTAGCTAGTTGTTTCATGGCCTGTCTCCTCAGCATCTAGCTAGTTGTTTCATGGCCTGTCTCCTCAGCATCTAGCTAGTTGTTTCATGGCCTGTCTCCTTAGCATCTAGCTAGTTGTTTCATGGCCTGTCTCCTTAGCATCTAGCTAGTTGTTTCATGGCCTGTCTCCTCAGCATCTAGCTAGTTGTTTCATGGCCTGTCTCCTCAGCATCTAGCTAGTTGTTTCATGGCCTGTCTCCTCAGCATCTAGCTAGTTGTTTCATGGCCTGTCTCCTTAGCATCTAGCTAGTTGTTTCATGGCCTGTCTCCTCAGCATCTAGCTAGTTGTTTCATGGCCTGTCTCCTTAGCATCTAGCTAGTTGTTTCATGGCCTGTCTCCTCAGCATCTAGCTAGTTGTTTCATGGCCTGTCTCAACTGTCTCCTCAGCATCTAGCTAGTTGTTTCATGGCCTGTCTCCTCAGCATCTAGCTAGTTGTTTCATGGCCTGTCTCCTCAGCATCTAGCTAGTTGTTTCATGGCCTGTCTCCTCAGCATCTAGCTAGTTGTTTCATGGCCTGTCTCCTTAGCATCTAGCTAGTTGTTTCATGGCCTGTCTCAAATGTCTCCTTAGCATCTAGCTAGTTGTTTCATGGCCTGTCTCCTTAGCATCTAGCTAGTTGTTTCATGGCCTGTCTCAACTGTCTCCTCAGCATCTAGCTAGTTGTTTCATGGCCTGTCTCCTCAGCATCTAGCTAGTTGTTTCATGGCCTGTCTCCTCAGCATCTAGCTAGTTGTTTCATGGCCTGTCTCCTCAGCATCTAGCTAGTTGTTTCATGGCCTGTCTCCTCAGCATCTAGCTAGTTGTTTCATGGCCTGTCTCCTTAGCATCTAGCTAGTTGTTTCATGGCCTGTCTCCTCAGCATCTAGCTAGTTGTTTCATGGCCTGTCTCCTCAGCATCTAGCTAGTTGTTTCATGGCCTGTCTCCTTAGCATCTAGCTAGTTGTTTCATGGCCTGTCTCCTCAGCATCTAGCTAGTTGTTTCATGGCCTGTCTCCTCAGCATCTAGCTAGTTGTTTCATGGCCTGTCTCCTCAGCATCTAGCTAGTTGTTTCATGGCCTGTCTCAACTGTCTCCTCAGCATCTAGCTAGTTGTTTCACGGCCTGTCTCCTCAGCATCTAGCTAGTTGTTTCATGGCCTGTCTCCTCAGCATCTAGCTAGTTGTTTCATGGCCTGTCTCAGCATCTAGCTAGTTGTTTCATGGCCTGTCTCCTCAGCATCTAGCTAGTTGTTTCATGGCCTGTCTCCTTAGCATCTAGCTAGTTGTTTCATGGCCTGTCTCCTTAGCATCTAGCTAGTTGTTTCATGGCCTGTCTCCTTAGCATCTAGCTAGTTGTTTCATGGCCTGTCTCCTCAGCATCTAGCTAGTTGTTTCATGGCCTGTCTCCTCAGCATCTAGCTAGTTGTTTCATGGCCTGTCTCCTCAGCATCTAGCTAGTTGTTTCATGGCCTGTCTCCTCAGCATCTAGCTACTTGTTTCATGGCCTTTCTCCTTAGCATCTAGCTAGTTGTTTCATGGCCTGTCTCCTCAGCATCTAGCTAGTTGTTTCATGGCCTGTCTCAACTGTCTCCTCAGCATCTAGCTAGTTGTTTCATGGCCTGTCTCAACTGTCTCCTTAGCATCTAGCTAGTTGTTTCATGGCCTGTCTCCTTAGCATCTAGCTAGTTGTTTCATGGCCTGTCTCCTCAGCATCTAGCTAGTTGTTTCATGGCCTGTCTCCTCAGCATCTAGCTAGTTGTTTCATGGCCTGTCTCCTCAGCATCTAGCTAGTTGTTTCATGGCCTGTCTCCTCAGCATCTAGCTAGTTGTTTCATGGCCTGTCTCAACTGTCTCCTCAGCATCTAGCTAGTTGTTTCATGGCCTGTCTCCTCAGCATCTAGCTAGTTGTTTCATGGCCTGTCTCCTCAGCATCTAGCTAGTTGTTTCATGGCCTGTCTCCTCAGCATCTAGCTAGTTGTTTCATGGCCTGTCTCCTTAGCATCTAGCTAGTTGTTTCATGGCCTGTCTCCTCAGCATCTAGCTAGTTGTTTCATGGCCTGTCTCCTCAGCATCTAGCTACTTGTTTCATGGCCTTTCTCCTTAGCATCTAGCTAGTTGTTTCATGGCCTGTCTCCTCAGCATCTCGCTAGTTGTTTCATGGCCTGTCTCCTCAGCATCTAGCTAGTTGTTTCATGGCCTGTCTCAACTGTCTCCTCAGCATCTAGCTAGTTGTTTCATGGCCTGTCTCCTCAGCATCTAGCTAGTTGTTTCATGGCCTGTCTCCTCAGCATCTAGCTAGTTGTTTCATGGCCTGTCTCCTTAGCATCTAGCTAGTTGTTTCATGGCCTGTCAACTGTCTCCTCAGCATCTAGCTAGTTGTTTCATGGCCTGTCAACTGTCTCCTCAGCATCTAGCTAGTTGTTTCATGGCCTGTCTCCTCAGCATCTAGCTAGTTGTTTCATGGCCTGTCTCCTTAGCATCTAGCTAGTTGTTTCATGGCCTGTCAACTGTCTCCTCAGCATCTAGCTAGTTGTTTCATGGCCTGTCTCCTCAGCATCTAGCTAGTTGTTTCATGGCCTGTCTCAACTGTCTCCTCAGCATCTAGCTAGTTGTTTCATGGCCTGTCTCCTCAGCATCTAGCTAGTTGTTTCATGGCCTGTCTCCTCAGCATCTAGCTAGTTGTTTCATGGCCTGTCTACTTAGCATCTAGCTAGTTGTTTCATGGCCTGTCTCCTCAGCATCTAGCTAGTTGTTTCATGGCCTGTCTCCTCAGCATCTAGCTAGTTGTTTCATGGCCTGTCTCCTTAGGATCTAGCTAGTTGTTTCATGGCCTGTCTCCTCAGCATCTAGCTAGTTGTTTCATGGCCTGTCTCCTTAGCATCTAGCTAGTTGTTTCATGGCCTGTCTCCTTAGCATCTAGCTAGTTGTTTCATGGCCTGTCTCCTCAGCATCTAGCTAGTTGTTTCATGGCCTGTCTCCTCAGCATCTAGCTAGTTGTTTCATGGCCTGTCTCCTTAGCATCTAGCTAGTTGTTTCATGGCCTGTCTCCTCAGCATCTAGCTAGTTGTTTCATGGCCTGTCTCCTTAGCATCTAGCTAGTTGTTTCATGGCCTGTCTCCTCAGCATCTAGCTAGTTGTTTCATGGCCTGTCTCCTCAGCATCTAGCTAGTTGTTTCATGGCCTGTCTCCTCAGCATCTAGCTAGTTGTTTCATGGCCTGTCTCCTTAGCATCTAGCTAGTTGTTTCATGGCCTGTCTCCTTAGCATCTAGCTAGTTGTTTCATGGCCTGTCTCCTCAGCATCTAGCTAGTTGTTTCATGGCCTGTCTCCTTAGCATCTAGCTAGTTGTTTCATGGCCTGTCTCCTTAGCATCTAGCTAGTTGTTTCATGGCCTGTCTCCTCAGCATCTAGCTAGTTGTTTCATGGCCTGTCTCCTTAGCATCTAGCTAGTTGTTTCATGGCCTGTCTCCTCAGCATCTAGCTAGTTGTTTCATGGCCTGTCTCCTCAGCATCTAGCTAGTTGTTTCATGGCCTGTCTCCTTAGCATCTAGCTAGTTGTTTCATGGCCTGTCTCCTCAGCATCTAGCTAGTTGTTTCATGGCCTGTCTCAACTGTCTCCTCAGCATCTAGCTAGTTGTTTCATGGCCTGTCTACTTAGCATCTAGCTAGTTGTTTCATGGCCTGTCTCAACTGTCTCCTCAGCATCTAGCTAGTTGTTTCATAGCCTGTCTCCTCAGCATCTAGCTAGTTGTTTCATGGCCTGTCTCCTTAGCATCTAGCTAGTTGTTTCATGGCCTGTCTCCTCAGCATCTAGCTAGTTGTTTCATGGCCTGTCTCCTCAGCATCTAGCTAGTTGTTTCATGGCCTGTCTCCTTAGCATCTAGCTAGTTGTTTCATGGCCTGTCTCCTTAGCATCTAGCTAGTTGTTTCATGGCCTGTCTCCTCAGCATCTAGCTAGTTGTTTCATTGCCTGTCTCCTTAGCATCTAGCTAGTTGTTTCATGGCCTGTCTCCTTAGCATCTAGATAGTTGTTTCATGGCCTGTCTCCTTAGCATCTAGCTAGTTGTTTCATGGCCTGTCTCCTTAGCATCTAGCTAGTTGTTTCATGGCCTGTCTCCTTAGCATCTAGCTAGTTGTTTCATGGCCTGTCTCCTCAGCATCTAGCTAGTTGTTTCATGGCATGTCTCAACTGTCTCCTTAGCATCTAGCTAGTTGTTTCATGGCCTGTCTCCTTAGCATCTAGCTAGTTGTTTCATGGCCTGTCTCCTTAGCATCTAGCTAGTTGTTTCATGGCCTGTCTCCTTAGCATCTAGCTAGTTGTTTCATGGCCTGTCTCCTCAGCATCTAGCTAGTTGTTTCATGGCCTGTCTCAACTGTCTCCTCAGCATCTAGCTAGTTGTTTCATGGCCTGTCTCCTCAGCATCTAGCTAGTTGTTTCATGGCCTGTCTCCTTAGCATCTAGCTAGTTGTTTCATGGCCTGTCTCCTCAGCATCTAGCTAGTTGTTTCATGGCCTGTCTCCTTAGCATCTAGCTAGTTGTTTCATGGCCTGTCTCCTTAGCATCTAGCTAGTTGTTTCATGGCCTGTCTCCTTAGCATCTAGCTAGTTGTTTCATGGCCTGTCTCAACTGTCTCCTCAGCATCTAGCTAGTTGTTTCATGGCCTGTCTCCTCAGCATCTAGCTAGTTGTTTCATGGCCTGTCTCCTCAGCATCTAGCTAGTTGTTTCATGGCCTGTCTCCTCAGCATCTAGCTAGTTGTTTCATGGCCTGTCTCCTCAGCATCTAGCTAGTTGTTTCATGGCCTGTCTCCTTAGCATCTAGCTAGTTGTTTCATGGCCTGTCTCCTCAGCATCTAGCTAGTTGTTTCATGGCCTGTCTCCTCAGCATCTAGCTAGTTGTTTCATGGCCTGTCTCCTTAGCATCTAGCTAGTTGTTTCATGGCCTGTCTCCTCAGCATCTAGCTAGTTGTTTCATGGCCTGTCTCCTCAGCATCTAGCTAGTTGTTTCATGGCCTGTCTCCTCAGCATCTAGCTAGTTGTTTCATGGCCTGTCTCAACTGTCTCCTCAGCATCTAGCTAGTTGTTTCACGGCCTGTCTCCTCAGCATCTAGCTAGTTGTTTCATGGCCTGTCTCCTCAGCATCTAGCTAGTTGTTTCATGGCCTGTCTCCTCAGCATCTAGCTAGTTGTTTCATGGCCTGTCTCCTCAGCATCTAGCTAGTTGTTTCATGGCCTGTCTCCTTAGCATCTAGCTAGTTGTTTCATGGCCTGTCTCCTTAGCATCTAGCTAGTTGTTTCATGGCCTGTCTCCTTAGCATCTAGCTAGTTGTTTCATGGCCTGTCTCCTCAGCATCTAGCTAGTTGTTTCATGGCCTGTCTCCTCAGCATCTAGCTAGTTGTTTCATGGCCTGTCTCCTCAGCATCTAGCTAGTTGTTTCATGGCCTGTCTCCTCAGCATCTAGCTACTTGTTTCATGGCCTTTCTCCTTAGCATCTAGCTAGTTGTTTCATGGCCTGTCTCCTCAGCATCTAGCTAGTTGTTTCATGGCCTGTCTCAACTGTCTCCTCAGCATCTAGCTAGTTGTTTCATGGCCTGTCTCAACTGTCTCCTTAGCATCTAGCTAGTTGTTTCATGGCCTGTCTCCTTAGCATCTAGCTAGTTGTTTCATGGCCTGTCTCCTCAGCATCTAGCTAGTTGTTTCATGGCCTGTCTCCTCAGCATCTAGCTAGTTGTTTCATGGCCTGTCTCCTCAGCATCTAGCTAGTTGTTTCATGGCCTGTCTCCTCAGCATCTAGCTAGTTGTTTCATGGCCTGTCTCAACTGTCTCCTCAGCATCTAGCTAGTTGTTTCATGGCCTGTCTCCTCAGCATCTAGCTAGTTGTTTCATGGCCTGTCTCCTCAGCATCTAGCTAGTTGTTTCATGGCCTGTCTCCTCAGCATCTAGCTAGTTGTTTCATGGCCTGTCTCCTTAGCATCTAGCTAGTTGTTTCATGGCCTGTCTCCTCAGCATCTAGCTAGTTGTTTCATGGCCTGTCTCCTCAGCATCTAGCTACTTGTTTCATGGCCTTTCTCCTTAGCATCTAGCTAGTTGTTTCATGGCCTGTCTCCTCAGCATCTCGCTAGTTGTTTCATGGCCTGTCTCCTCAGCATCTAGCTAGTTGTTTCATGGCCTGTCTCAACTGTCTCCTCAGCATCTAGCTAGTTGTTTCATGGCCTGTCTCCTCAGCATCTAGCTAGTTGTTTCATGGCCTGTCTCCTCAGCATCTAGCTAGTTGTTTCATGGCCTGTCTCCTTAGCATCTAGCTAGTTGTTTCATGGCCTGTCAACTGTCTCCTCAGCATCTAGCTAGTTGTTTCATGGCCTGTCAACTGTCTCCTCAGCATCTAGCTAGTTGTTTCATGGCCTGTCTCCTCAGCATCTAGCTAGTTGTTTCATGGCCTGTCTCCTTAGCATCTAGCTAGTTGTTTCATGGCCTGTCAACTGTCTCCTCAGCATCTAGCTAGTTGTTTCATGGCCTGTCTCCTCAGCATCTAGCTAGTTGTTTCATGGCCTGTCTCAACTGTCTCCTCAGCATCTAGCTAGTTGTTTCATGGCCTGTCTCCTCAGCATCTAGCTAGTTGTTTCATGGCCTGTCTCCTCAGCATCTAGCTAGTTGTTTCATGGCCTGTCTACTTAGCATCTAGCTAGTTGTTTCATGGCCTGTCTCCTCAGCATCTAGCTAGTTGTTTCATGGCCTGTCTCCTCAGCATCTAGCTAGTTGTTTCATGGCCTGTCTCCTTAGGATCTAGCTAGTTGTTTCATGGCCTGTCTCCTCAGCATCTAGCTAGTTGTTTCATGGCCTGTCTCCTTAGCATCTAGCTAGTTGTTTCATGGCCTGTCTCCTTAGCATCTAGCTAGTTGTTTCATGGCCTGTCTCCTCAGCATCTAGCTAGTTGTTTCATGGCCTGTCTCCTCAGCATCTAGCTAGTTGTTTCATGGCCTGTCTCCTTAGCATCTAGCTAGTTGTTTCATGGCCTGTCTCCTCAGCATCTAGCTAGTTGTTTCATGGCCTGTCTCCTTAGCATCTAGCTAGTTGTTTCATGGCCTGTCTCCTCAGCATCTAGCTAGTTGTTTCATGGCCTGTCTCCTCAGCATCTAGCTAGTTGTTTCATGGCCTGTCTCCTCAGCATCTAGCTAGTTGTTTCATGGCCTGTCTCCTTAGCATCTAGCTAGTTGTTTCATGGCCTGTCTCCTTAGCATCTAGCTAGTTGTTTCATGGCCTGTCTCCTCAGCATCTAGCTAGTTGTTTCATGGCCTGTCTCCTTAGCATCTAGCTAGTTGTTTCATGGCCTGTCTCCTTAGCATCTAGCTAGTTGTTTCATGGCCTGTCTCCTCAGCATCTAGCTAGTTGTTTCATGGCCTGTCTCCTTAGCATCTAGCTAGTTGTTTCATGGCCTGTCTCCTCAGCATCTAGCTAGTTGTTTCATGGCCTGTCTCCTCAGCATCTAGCTAGTTGTTTCATGGCCTGTCTCCTTAGCATCTAGCTAGTTGTTTCATGGCCTGTCTCCTCAGCATCTAGCTAGTTGTTTCATGGCCTGTCTCAACTGTCTCCTCAGCATCTAGCTAGTTGTTTCATGGCCTGTCTACTTAGCATCTAGCTAGTTGTTTCATGGCCTGTCTCAACTGTCTCCTCAGCATCTAGCTAGTTGTTTCATAGCCTGTCTCCTCAGCATCTAGCTAGTTGTTTCATGGCCTGTCTCCTTAGCATCTAGCTAGTTGTTTCATGGCCTGTCTCCTCAGCATCTAGCTAGTTGTTTCATGGCCTGTCTCCTCAGCATCTAGCTAGTTGTTTCATGGCCTGTCTCCTTAGCATCTAGCTAGTTGTTTCATGGCCTGTCTCCTTAGCATCTAGCTAGTTGTTTCATGGCCTGTCTCCTCAGCATCTAGCTAGTTGTTTCATTGCCTGTCTCCTTAGCATCTAGCTAGTTGTTTCATGGCCTGTCTCCTTAGCATCTAGATAGTTGTTTCATGGCCTGTCTCCTTAGCATCTAGCTAGTTGTTTCATGGCCTGTCTCCTTAGCATCTAGCTAGTTGTTTCATGGCCTGTCTCCTTAGCATCTAGCTAGTTGTTTCATGGCCTGTCTCCTCAGCATCTAGCTAGTTGTTTCATGGCATGTCTCAACTGTCTCCTTAGCATCTAGCTAGTTGTTTCATGGCCTGTCTCCTTAGCATCTAGCTAGTTGTTTCATGGCCTGTCTCCTTAGCATCTAGCTAGTTGTTTCATGGCCTGTCTCCTTAGCATCTAGCTAGTTGTTTCATGGCCTGTCTCCTCAGCATCTAGCTAGTTGTTTCATGGCCTGTCTCAACTGTCTCCTCAGCATCTAGCTAGTTGTTTCATGGCCTGTCTCCTCAGCATCTAGCTAGTTGTTTCATGGCCTGTCTCCTTAGCATCTAGCTAGTTGTTTCATGGCCTGTCTCCTCAGCATCTAGCTAGTTGTTTCATGGCCTGTCTCCTTAGCATCTAGCTAGTTGTTTCATGGCCTGTTTCCTCAGCATCTAGCTAGTTGTTTCATGGCCTGTCTCCTCAGCATCTAGCTAGTTGTTTCATGGCCTGTCTCCTCAGCATCTAGCTAGTTGTTTCATGGCCTGTCTCCTTAGCATCTAGCTAGTTGTTTCATGGCCTGTCTCCTCAGCATCTAGCTAGTTGTTTCATGGCCTGTCTCCTTAGCATCTAGCTAGTTGTTTCATGGCCTGTCTCCTCAGCATCTAGCTAGTTGTTTCATGGCCTGTCTCCTCAGCATCTAGCTAGTTGTTTCATGGCCTGTCTCCTTAGCATCTAGCTAGTTGTTTCATGGCCTGTCTCCTTAGCATCTAGCTAGTTGTTTCATAGCCTGTCTCCTCAGCATCTAGCTAGTTGTTTCATAGCCTGTCTCCTCAGCATCTAGCTAGTTGTTTCATAGCCTGTCTCCTCAGCATCTAGCTAGTTGTTTCATGGCCTGTCTCAACTGTCTCCTCAGCATCTAGCTAGTTGTTTCATGGCCTGTCTCAACTGTCTCCTCAGCATCTAGCTAGTTGTTTCATGGCCTGTCTCAACTGTCTCCTCAGCATCTAGCTAGTTGTTTCATGGCCTGTCTCCTCAGCATCATCAATTTTTTCAATCTTTACTAACGAGTAAAGCCAGTATGTCTATGTATGCGGATGACTCAACTATACACATAGCTACTACAGCAACTGAAATGACTGTAACACTTAAAGAGCTGCAGTTAGTTTCGGAATGGGTAGCAAGGAATAAGTTAGTTCTACATATTTCCAAAACTAAAAGCATTGTATTTGGGATAAATCATTCACTAAACCCTAAACCTCAACTATATCTCGTAATGAATAATGTGTAAATTGAGCAGGTTGAGGTGACTAAACTGCTTGGAATAACCCTGTATTGTAAACTATTATGGTCAAAACATATTGATAAAACAGTAGCTAAAATGGGGAGAAGTCTGTCCATAATAAAGCGCTGCTCTACTTTCTTAACACTATCAACAAGGCAGGTCCTACAGGCCCTATTTGTCGCACCTAGACTACTGTTCAGCAGCCACAAAGAGGGACTTGGGAAAATTGCAGTTGTCTCAGAACAGGGCAGCATGGCTGGCCCTTAAAAGTAAACAGAAAGCTAACAATGACATGCATGTCAATCTCTCATGGCTCAAAGTGGAAGAGAGATTGACTTCATCATTACTTGTTTTTGTAAGAGGCGTTGACAAGCTGAATGTACCAAGCTGTCTGTTTAAAATACTTGCACACAGCTCAGACATCCATGCATACCCCTCAAGACATGCCACCAGAGGTCTCTTCACAGTCCCCAAGTCCAGAACAGACTACGGGATGTGCACAGTACTACATAGAGCCATGACTACATGGAACTCTATTCAACGTCAAGTAACTGATGGAAGCAGTAGAATCAGATAAAATAAAAACATAAAAATACACCTTATGGAACAATGGGGAGTGTGAAGAGACACACAAAAGTACATGCATATGCACACATTGTTGCATGGTGGTATCAAACATATTGTATTGTAGATATGTAGTAGTGCAGTAATTTTATATGATGTACTGTTTTATCTTTTGTTTTATATGTAATGTAAGTGCTTTAAAAATGTTTGGACCCCAGGAAGAGTAGCAGCTAATGGGGATCCATAATAAACCCCAGGAAGAGTATCTGCTGCCTTGGCAACAGCTAATGGGAATTCATAATAAACCACAAGAAGAGGAGCTGCTGCCTTGGCAGGAACTAATGGGGATCCCTAAAAAAAACCAGGAAGAGTAGCTGCTGCCTTGACAGGAACTAATGGGGATCCATAATAAACCCCAGGAAGAGTAGCCGCTGCCTTGACAGGAACTAATGGGGATCCATAATAAACCCCAGGAAGAGTAGCTGCTGCCTTGTCAGGAACTAATGGGGATCCATAATAAACCCCAGGAAGAGTAGCTGCTGCCTTGTCAGGAACTAATGGGGATCCATAATAAACCCCAGGAAGAGTAGCTGCTTCCTTGTCAGGAACTAATGGGGATCCATAATAAACCCCAGGAAGAGTGGCTGCTGCCTTGACAGGAACTAATGGAGATCCATAATAAATACAAATATTTATTAGGGATCCCCATGTCATGCTATTGATGGTATCCCATGTGTGCACCTCTCAGACAGAGTGATCTAATGAATAGGAATGATTCAGTGTTCCCTAGGACCTAGTTCATCACTGACTGCTTCATGGGCCAGTATGGAGGCCCCACTCTGGGGACAGAACAGTCAGACATTTGTTGGAACCAATCAACAATTAGTTTGATATAAAACTAATGGGCTCCCAAGCGGCACAGCGGTCCAAAGCACTGGTTCGATTCCAGGCTGTGTCACAACCGGTGTGATTGGGAGTCCCATAGGGCTGCGCACAATTGGCCCAGCGTCATCCGGGTTTGGCCAGTGTAGGCCGTTATTGTAAATAATAATGTGTTCTTAACTGACTTGCATAGTTAAATAAAGGTTACCAAACGTTCCTGAACTGAAGTGTCTTTCAAATAGCAGCATTGACCTGATATGGCCACAGATCAAGCAATGCCCAGATAATAGCCAACAGAAATGGTCAGAATAAGTTAATTCTATTCCATGTATGTTAGCATTTTTTTATGATGATGTAGCTATGACTTACTGTCAAATGACACAGGTAGTCTGATAATCTTGAGCTAGCTAGCTAACTAGCGGAAGTTAGTTCTCAAAATGATCAACGTTTACCTTGATCATCAGGCATCCCACATGTAACTACTTTTTAGGGCTTTATTAATGTAATTTGATGTGCCCCATTTTACTATATAATGCCACATATTTCAGGCAAAACTAGCGAATGTTAGCTAGCTAGTCGAGGAGCATTGCTAGCCAGACAACGACCGGTCTTTAAAAAAAATCAGTACTGAAATATCAAACGTGAAGACTGAGGTATTGTCTGTCCGCCTACGATTCATTTGACAATATGAGCCAGAAGATGTCATCCTTAATTTGGCCCAGATTCGGTTCTTATGTTTTTGTTGGCTAGCAACGTTAGCTGGTTTTGAAGTTAACCAGCGAGATTCAAAATAGCTAACTAGCCCGTGTCCTCAATACCAAGTCAAAGGCAGGCGCTGTTGATACGGGCTGTTAGCTAGGGACATTTATAGCTAGCTGGTGAAGCTGTATTCTGCCTTGCTAGCATTGCTTCATGCTAGCTAGAAAGCTAGTCAATTAGATAGCTAGCTAACGTCTGCGCGATAGCTATCAACATTACAACTTAACAACTGGTTAACTAGTAACAATACCATGATGGTATAACTCATGGATAACTAAATGGAAAGTGTAGCTAGATAACAAAGTCGGTCTGCTTGACCAGGCCTGGCTAACCAAGTTAGCTAGCGGTAGCTAAAATCGAGGTTGCTAATTGGTCACTATCAAGCACCGCTTAGAAACAAAGGCCCCTCACCGTAATATTTGTTGAAAAACACTGGTGTTGCCAACTATCATCGTACAAGTTTGTTAGAGATGCTAAAATAAGTGATGACTGAAATGAGCTACAAGGCATGTTTGCGCATATTGTTTAAGAAATACATCGGCGTCCAACGAAATACTTATTCTTTGAGGGGAAACATATTAGCTAGCTAACGTTAGATTGTTTGGTACAGTACTGGTAGTTAGCTAGCTACGGGAAATGGAAAAATGTTTAACTACGAACCTTTCATTTCCATGCTTCCACTAAATGCAACGAATCTTATCTCAGCCGTTAATTTCCACCATCAGTTATTTAGCTAGCTAAACAATGGAAAACTGCGTTTTAACCATTCTCGGGCTCAGTGCTATGTAAAACGTATATGTTTTTCAGTCTAACATCATAGGCTACTTTACTAGGTAGGTGGAGGCAGATTAGTAAGCAGCTTCCCAGATAACAAAAAATGTCGTCCCGCTTGCTATTTGCCGCCTTCCTTACGCCCAGGTCAACATCAAGTCTCAGACCACCTGTCTCAAAGCCAGTCTCTACCCCTAGCCACAAGACTGCCCCAACAGCTGAACCCTGGGCTGACTCCTGCACCCTACCACACACTTAACATTTATTCATATTCTTTACACACTGAAGTCAGTTTTGTCTACCTGACCAATGCAATAGTTCTGTCACCTTACTGCACCACTAATGTATATACTTTCATATATTATCATTATATGCTGCAACTGCATTGTACTGAGGGGCACAACTTTCATTGGGGATGGGGGACATGACCACCCCAACCATATTGTGAAATTTCATTTGTGTCCCCTCCAGTTTTATCATGCAGTGATATAAAATGTGGCATCGGTGTGCTTTAGGTAGTGGTGAGGAGTCGACTCCAAAATAATCGATTCCTCAACTCCTTGGCGGTCGATTTGCATTTCTGGGCGTCAAGCTTGACTCCTAAGATTCAGTATTTTTGCAATGGAGGAAACTATTTGCCGTAGTCTACTTCGGGCTCCCGTGTGGGGCAGCGGTCTAATGCACTACATCTCAGTGTTAGAGGGGTCACTACAGAACCTGGTTTGATTCCAGGCTGTATCACAACCAGCTGTGATTGGGAGTCGAATAGGGTGGCGCACAACTGGCTCAGTGTTGTTAGGGTTTGGCCGAGCTAGGCTGTCATTGTCAATAAGAATTTGTTCTTAACTGACTTGCCTAGTTAAATAAATAAATAAACACAAACTATCTCATCTTTCACAGCAAAGAGGGAGATGGGAGGGACATAGGTAGGTGTGTCAACCACCGTGCATTTTTAGTTAAAAGATGTAGGCTATAGACTATTGCAATTTGTTATTTCTTGGCTTGCAATGTGTTGTGCAAGTTCACTAAAGTAGGGGCTATCAATGAGGAGGCTGAGCTATACTACCCACAACAGACCGAAGACCAAACACACATTAAAACCCTGGCTGGCTGTTGATGTCCAAAGTCAGGGCTCTCCAACCCTGTTCCTGAAAAGCTACCTTCCTGTAGGTTTTTGCTTCACCCTCAGTTGTAAATAACCTGATTCAGTTTTTCAACCATCATTATTTAATCAGATGCAATAGATTAGGGTTGGAGTAGCTGGGTCATTTGGACCTCAAAACCTTTGGGGGAAAAAGGTTGTTTTGTATTCTATCAGAAAAAGGACATGTTTAACTTTAAGAGAAACATATTGGTCAAGCTCAGGCACAGATTTTTGGGTGCATTTTCCAATTTGTGCATAATTCTAACAGGGTGGATGGAATCTAACAGGGTGGAAATGTTGAGCCTAAATGAGTCATTGCTCTGTGAGTAAGCGAGATTGAGCATAATGGTGAAAACTTCTCTATCAAACATATTTTAACGTTTTGATTTTTTTTCTATATAATTTGGCCTAACAGGGTGGAAATGTATGAGTGGGACGTACAAACTAACAACATGAAACATGGACAAATATAATGCCTTCAGAAAGTATTCAGACCCCTTGACCTTTCCCACATTTTGTTATGTTACAGCCTTATTCTAAAATTGATTAAATAAATAAAAACACATCAGCAATCTACACACAATACCCCATAATGACAAAGCGAAAACAGGTTTCTAGAAATGTCTGCTAAATGTATTAAATATCAAAAACAGAAATACCTTATTTGCATAAGCATTCAGACCCTTTGCTATGAGACTCGAAATTGAGCTCAGGTGCATTGATTCCATTGATCATCCTTGAGATGTTTCTACAACTTGATTGGAGTCCACCTGTGGTAAATTCAATTGATTGGACATGATTTGGAAAGGCACACACCTGTCTATATAAGGTCCCACAGTTGACAGTGCATGTCAGCGCAAACACCAAGCTATGAGGTCGAAGGAATTGTCCGTAGAGCTCAGAGACAGGATTGTGTCGAGGCACAGATCTGGGGAAGGGTACCAAAATTTTTTTGCAGCATTGAAGGTCCCCAAGAACACAGTGGCCTCCATCATTCTTAAATGGAAGAAGTTTGGAACCACCAAGACTCTTCCTAGAGCTGGCTGCCTGGCCAAACTGAGCAATCAGGGGCGAAGGGCCTTGTTCAGGGAGATGACCAAAAACCCGATGGTCACTCTGACAGAGCTCTAGAGTTCTTCTGTGGAGATGGGAGAACCTTCCAGAAGGACAACCATCTCTGCAGCACTCCACCAATCAGGCCTTTATGGTAGAGTGGCCAGATGAAAGCCACTCCTCAGTAAAAGGCACATGACAGTAGACTTGGAGTTTGCCAAAAGATACCTAAAGACTCTGACCATGAGAAACAAGATTCTCTGGTCTGGTGAAACCAAGATTGGCCTGAATGCCAAGCGTCACGCCTGAAAGAAACCTGGCACCATCCCTACAGTGAAGCATGGCTGTGGCAGAATTATGCTGTGGGGATGTTTTTCAGCGGCAGGGACTGGTAGACTAGTCAGGATCGAGGCAAAGTACAGATGAAAACCTGCTCCAGAGCTCTCAGGACCTCAAACTGGGGCGAAGGTTCACCTTCCAACAGGACAATGACCCTAAGCACACAGCCAAGACAACACAGGAGTGGCTTTGGGACAAGTCTCTGAATGTCCTTCAGTGGCCCAGCGAGAGCTTGTACTTGAACCCGATCGAACATCTCTGGAGAGACCTGAAAATAGCTGTGCAGCGACGCTCCCCATCCAACATGACAGAGCTTGAGAGGATCTGCAGAGAAGAATGGGAGAAACTCCCCAAATACAGGTGTGCCAAGCTTGTAGTGTCATACCCAAGAAGACTTGAGTCTAATCACTGCCAAAGGCGCATCAACAAAGTACTGAGTAAAGGGTCTGAATACTAATGTAAATGTGATTTCTTTTTTTTTTATAAATGAGCAAACATTTCTAAAAACCTGTTTTTGCTTTGTCATAAGACATTGTGCGTAGATTGAGGAGGAAAAAAACACAATGTAATACATGTTAGAATCAGGCTGTAACGTAACAAAATGTGGAAAAAGTCAAGGGGTCTGAATACTTTCCGAAGGCACTGTAGATATTTATGTAGCTTTGCACCACAGGTTTCCAACCAAAGTAATCAGGACACCTGAATGTAGTGTTATTGTAGGAAGGGGTTTTCTTAAATGGAGAATTACCACAAACTAACCTGGTAGAAAGTGATATCATGGACACACAGAAAATCTTAAATAAAATAAATACAATAATCATAAAAACAATTGAAAGAGACTAACTAGGACTATAAAATAATGGAGAGATTTTATCCATTTTATTATTTTAGGCTTATATTTCTTGTTGAAGTAGTTGATAAATAGCACCTGGGGACATGGCAAAAACACCTACATCCACTGACAAAAAGTGTTTAAATTGCATAAAAGTCCCTTTCAGGATACATATTTTTGTGTTTTTAAGGGAAACGACACCAGACCTTATATTTTATGTCTTTTGAAATCCACATTTTACACTAAATAAGAACTGCTATTTCCTGGTGTGTTAAACCGTGGGGTGTTGGGTTGCCCGTGCAGAGATTAACACAGAGACAGGGAGGATTTAGTCCCCAAAAACAACTTTACTAGGACATAAAATTAACATAACAAAGAAAATTACGTAGGTTTGGCTTGGTCCTTCTTCTCCACTTTTGCTCTGTGACGGTCTCTCCTCGTTCTCTCCCGCGGTGTGCCACAGTGCTCCTTTTATTTGGCCTCCACGGCTGGTTGGCACTTTCCCCTAATTACCTCCACTTGGAGTTATCCGTGTTGGGGTGCCCAGCTCACGTTCTCCCAGCAGAGGGAGCCAGCGTCGCATCACGTACCTCCCCTCTATCACCGTCCCCCGGGGTAGACCTCCCGCGACCCCCCCCCCCTTAGCCCTGACTGGGAGGGAGGCATGCTCAGGGCTACTGGAGAGGGCGTCGGCATTGCCGTGCTGGGCCCCCGACCTGTGGACAACAGAGAAAGAGAATCGTTGTAAGGACAGAAACCAGCGGGTGATACGGTCATTTGTGTCCTTACCTCTTGCCATCCACACAAGGGGGGCATGGTCAGTGATCAGGGTGAACTTCCTTTAATACTTGAGGGTGTCCAGTGCCCACTTCACGGCGAGGCACTCCTTCTCGACATTCGAGTACTTCTTCTCCCTCGGGAGGAGCTTCCTGCTGACATAGATGATTGGGTGCTCCTCGCCTTCCTACTCTTGGGACAAAATGGCCCCTACTTCTGTGTCAGACGCGTCTGTCTGAACCAGGAGGTTTTTTGAGAAGTCTGGGGTGACGAGTACCGGGTGCGAACATAGCGCATCCTTCAGGGCCTGGAACGCCTCCTCCGTCAATAGCACCGTCTGGGGTAGTCATGCCTTCGTTAAGTCTGTGAGGGGAGAAGCTATTGCGGTAAAGTTAGGTACAAACCGACTGTAGTATCCTGCTAACCCCAGGAATGGCTTCACCTGCCTCTTGGTTCGGGGGACCGGCCATCCCCTAATGGCAGCGATTTTTTTTCTTTCTTGGGGCTTCACATTTCCTCTCCCGATCTGATAGCCCAGGTACTCCACCTCGGCGTAGCCCAGCTTGTACTTGTGGGGGTTCGCGGTCAGACCTGTATCCCTTAGTGCATCAACCACTGCCTGTAACCTACAAAGATGTGACTCCCAACTGTCACTGTGCACAATTATGTCTTCCAGATATGCAGCTGCGTACTCACTGTGCGGCCGCAAGACGCGGTCCTTGAGTCGCTGAATGGTCGCTGGTGCCCTGTGGAGCCCGAAAGGCAGCAGGATCAGATGGTGTCAGTCCCAGCAGGATCAGATGGTGACAGGTGTCCCAGCAGGGTGGTGACAGGTGTCCCAGCAGGGTCAGATGGTGACAGGTGTCCCAGCAGGATCAGATGGTGACAGGTGTCCCAGCAGGGTGGTGACAGGTGTCCCAGCAGGGTCAGATGGTGACAGGTGTCCCAGCAGGGTGGTGACAGGTGTCCCAGCAGGGTGGTGACGGGTGTCCCAGCAGGGTGGTGACGGGTGTCCCAGCAGGGTGGTGACGGGTGTCCCAGCAGGGTGGTGACAGGTGTCCCAGCAGGGTGGTGACGGGTGTCCCAGCAGGGTGGTGACGGGTGTCCCAGCAGGGTGGTGACGGGTGTCCCAGCAGGGTGGTGACGGGTGTCCCAGCAGGGTGGTGACGGGTGTCCCAGCAGGGTGGTGACGGGTGTCCCAGCAGGGTGGTGACAGGTGTCCCAGCAGGGTGGTGACGGGTGTCCCAGCAGGGTGGTGACGGGTGTCCCAGCAGGGTGGTGACAGGTGTCCCAGCAGGATCAGATGGTGTCAGTCCCAGCAGGATCAGATGGTGACAGGTGTCCCAGCAGGGTGGTGACAGGTGTCCCAGCAGGGTGGTGACAGGTGTCCCAGCAGGGTCAGATGGTGACAGGTGTCCCAGCAGGATCAGATGGTGACAGGTGTCCCAGCAGGGTGGTGACAGGTGTCCCAGCAGGGTCAGATGGTGACAGGTGTCCCAGCAGGGTGGTGACAGGTGTCCCAGCAGGGTGGTGACAGGTGTCCCAGCAGGGTGGTGACAGGTGTCCCAGCAGGGTGGTGACAGGTGTCCCAGCAGGGTGGTGACGGGTGTCCCAGCAGGGTGGTGACGGGTGTCCCAGCAGGGTGGTGACAGGTGTCCCAGCAGGGTGGTGACAGGTGTCCCAGCAGGGTGGTGACAGGTGTCCCAGCAGGATCAGATGGTGTCAGTCCCAGCAGGATCAGATGGTGACAGGTGTCCCAGCAGGGTGGTGACAGGTGTCCCAGCAGGGTGGTGACGGGTGTCCCAGCAGGGTGGTGACGGGTGTCCCAGCAGGGTGGTGACAGGTGTCCCAGCAGGGTGGTGACGGGTGTCCCAGCAGGGTGGTGACGGGTGTCCCAGCAGGGTGGTGACGGGTGTCCCAGCAGGGTGGTGACAGGTGTCCCAGCAGGATCAGATGGTGACGGGTGTCCCAGTAGGGTGGTGACAGGTGTCCCAGCAGGGTGGTGACAGGTGTCCCAGCAGGGTGGTGACAGGTGTCTCAGCAGGGTGGTGACAGGTGTCCCAGCAGGGTGGTGACAGGTGTCTCAGCAGGATCAGATGGTGTCAGTCCCAGCAGGATCAGATGGTGACGGGTGTCCCAGCAGGGTGGTGACGGGTGTCCCAGCAGGGTGGTGACAGGTGTCCCAGCAGGGTGGTGACAGGTGTCCCAGCAGGGTGGTGACAGGTGTCTCAGCAGGGTGGTGACAGGTGTCCCAGCAGGGTGGTGACAGGTGTCCCAGCAGGGTGGTGACAGGTGTCCCAGCAGGGTGGTGACAGGTGTCCCAGCAGGATCAGATGGTGACGGGTGTCCCAGTAGGGTGGTGACAGGTGTCCCAGCAGGGTGGTGACAGGTGTCCCAGCAGGGTGGTGACAGGTGTCCAAGCAGGGTCAGATGGTGTCAGTCCCAGCAGGATCAGATGGTGACAGGTGTCCCAGCAGGGTGGTGACGGGTGTCCCAGCAGGGTGGTGACAGGTGTCCCAGCAGGGTGGTGACAGGTGTCCCAGCAGGGTGGTGACAGGTGTCCCAGCAGGATCAGATGGTGTCAGTCCCAGCAGGATCAGATGGTGACAGGTGTCCCAGCAGGGTGGTGACAGGTGTCCCAGCAGGGTGGTGACGGGTGTCCCAGCAGGGTGGTGACGGGTGTCCCAGCAGGGTGGTGACGGGTGTCCCAGCAGGGTGGTGACGGGTGTCCCAGCAGGGTGGTGACGGGTGTCCCAGCAGGGTGGTGACGGGTGTCCCAGCAGGGTGGTGACGGGTGTCCCAGCAGGGTGGTGACAGGTGTCCCAGCAGGATCAGATGGTGACGGGTGTCCCAGTAGGGTGGTGACAGGTGTCCCAGCAGGGTGGTGACAGGTGTCCCAGCAGGGTGGTGACAGGTGTCTCAGCAGGGTGGTGACAGGTGTCCCAGCAGGGTGGTGACAGGTGTCTCAGCAGGATCAGATGGTGTCAGTCCCAGCAGGATCAGATGGTGACGGGTGTCCCAGCAGGGTGGTGACGGGTGTCCCAGCAGGGTGGTGACAGGTGTCCCAGCAGGGTGGTGACAGGTGTCCCAGCAGGGTGGTGACAGGTGTCTCAGCAGGGTGGTGACAGGTGTCCCAGCAGGGTGGTGACAGGTGTCCCAGCAGGGTGGTGACAGGTGTCCCAGCAGGGTGGTGACAGGTGTCCCAGCAGGATCAGATGGTGACGGGTGTCCCAGTAGGGTGGTGACAGGTGTCCCAGCAGGGTGGTGACAGGTGTCCCAGCAGGGTGGTGACAGGTGTCCCAGCAGGGTCAGATGGTGTCAGTCCCAGCAGGATCAGATGGTGACAGGTGTCCCAGCAGGGTGGTGACAGGTGTCCCAGCAGGGTCAGATGGTGACAGGTGTCCCAGCAGGGTGGTGACGGGTGTCCCAGCAGGGTGGTGACAGGTGTCCCAGCAGGGTGGTGACAGGTGTCCCAGCAGGGTGGTGACAGGTGTCCCAATAGGGTGGTGACGGGTGTCCCAGCAGGGTGGTGACAGGTGTCCCAGCAGGGTGGTGACAGGTGTCCCAGCAGGGTGGTGACAGGTGTCTCAGCAGGGTGGTGACAGGTGTCCCAGCAGGGTGGTGACAGGTGTCCCAGCAGGGTGGTGACAGGTGTCCCAGCAGGGTGGTGACAGGTGTCCCAGCAGGGTGGTGACAGGTGTCCCAGCAGGATCAGATGGTGACGGGTGTCCCAGTAGGGTGGTGACAGGTGTCCCAGCAGGGTGGTGACAGGTGTCCCAGCAGGGTGGTGACAGGTGTCCCAGCAGGGTCAGATGGTGTCAGTCCCAGCAGGATCAGATGGTGACAGGTGTCCCAGCAGGGTGGTGACAGGTGTCCCAGCAGGGTCAGATGGTGACAGGTGTCCCAGCAGGGTGGTGACAGGTGTCCCAGCAGGGTCAGATGGTGACAGGTGTCCCAGCAGGGTGGTGACGGGTGTCCCAGCAGGGTGGTGACGGGTGTCCCAGCAGGGTGGTGACGGGTGTCCCAGCAGGGTGGTGACGGGTGTCCCAGCAGGGTGGTGACAGGTGTCCCAGCAGGATCAGATGGTGTCAGTCCCAGCAGGATCAGATGGTGACAGGTGTCCCAGCAGGGTGGTGACAGGTGTCCCAGCAGGGTGGTGACAGGTGTCCCAGCAGGGTCAGATGGTGACAGGTGTCCCAGCAGGATCAGATGGTGACAGGTGTCCCAGCAGGGTGGTGACAGGTGTCCCAGCAGGGTCAGATGGTGACAGGTGTCCCAGCAGGGTGGTGACAGGTGTCCCAGCAGGGTGGTGACAGGTGTCCCAGCAGGGTGGTGACAGGTGTCCCAGCAGGGTGGTGACAGGTGTCCCAGCAGGGTGGTGACAGGTGTCCCAGCAGGGTGGTGACGGGTGTCCCAGCAGGGTGGTGACAGGTGTCCCAGCAGGGTGGTGACAGGTGTCCCAGCAGGGTGGTGACAGGTGTCCCAGCAGGATCAGATGGTGTCAGTCCCAGCAGGATCAGATGGTGACAGGTGTCCCAGCAGGGTGGTGACAGGTGTCCCAGCAGGGTGGTGACAGGTGTCCCAGCAGGGTGGTGACGGGTGTCCCAGCAGGGTGGTGACAGGTGTCCCAGCAGGGTGGTGACAGGTGTCCCAGCAGGGTGGTGACGGGTGTCCCAGCAGGGTGGTGACGGGTGTCCCAGCAGGGTGGTGACAGGTGTCCCAGCAGGATCAGATGGTGACGGGTGTCCCAGTAGGGTGGTGACAGGTGTCCCAGCAGGGTGGTGACAGGTGTCCCAGCAGGGTGGTGACAGGTGTCTCAGCAGGGTGGTGACAGGTGTCCCAGCAGGGTGGTGACAGGTGTCTCAGCAGGATCAGATGGTGTCAGTCCCAGCAGGATCAGATGGTGACGGGTGTCCCAGCAGGGTGGTGACGGGTGTCCCAGCAGGGTGGTGACAGGTGTCCCAGCAGGGTGGTGACAGGTGTCCCAGCAGGGTGGTGACAGGTGTCTCAGCAGGGTGGTGACAGGTGTCCCAGCAGGGTGGTGACAGGTGTCCCAGCAGGGTGGTGACAGGTGTCCCAGCAGGGTGGTGACAGGTGTCCCAGCAGGATCAGATGGTGACGGGTGTCCCAGTAGGGTGGTGACAGGTGTCCCAGCAGGGTGGTGACAGGTGTCCCAGCAGGGTGGTGACAGGTGTCCAAGCAGGGTCAGATGGTGTCAGTCCCAGCAGGATCAGATGGTGACAGGTGTCCCAGCAGGGTGGTGACAGGTGTCCCAGCAGGGTGGTGACGGGTGTCCCAGCAGGGTGGTGACAGGTGTCCCAGCAGGGTGGTGACAGGTGTCCCAGCAGGATCAGATGGTGTCAGTCCCAGCAGGATCAGATGGTGACAGGTGTCCCAGCAGGGTGGTGACAGGTGTCCCAGCAGGGTGGTGACAGGTGTCCCAGCAGGGTGGTGACGGGTGTCCCAGCAGGGTGGTGACGGGTGTCCCAGCAGGGTGGTGACGGGTGTCCCAGCAGGGTGGTGACAGGTGTCCCAGCAGGGTGGTGACGGGTGTCCCAGCAGGGTGGTGACGGGTGTCCCAGCAGGGTGGTGACAGGTGTCCCAGCAGGATCAGATGGTGACGGGTGTCCCAGTAGGGTGGTGACAGGTGTCCCAGCAGGGTGGTGACAGGTGTCCCAGCAGGGTGGTGACAGGTGTCTCAGCAGGGTGGTGACAGGTGTCCCAGCAGGGTGGTGACAGGTGTCTCAGCAGGATCAGATGGTGTCAGTCCCAGCAGGATCAGATGGTGACGGGTGTCCCAGCAGGGTGGTGACGGGTGTCCCAGCAGGGTGGTGACAGGTGTCCCAGCAGGGTGGTGACAGGTGTCCCAGCAGGGTGGTGACAGGTGTCTCAGCAGGGTGGTGACAGGTGTCCCAGCAGGGTGGTGACAGGTGTCCCAGCAGGGTGGTGACAGGTGTCCCAGCAGGGTGGTGACAGGTGTCCCAGCAGGATCAGATGGTGACGGGTGTCCCAGTAGGGTGGTGACAGGTGTCCCAGCAGGGTGGTGACAGGTGTCCCAGCAGGGTGGTGACAGGTGTCCCAGCAGGGTCAGATGGTGTCAGTCCCAGCAGGATCAGATGGTGACAGGTGTCCCAGCAGGGTGGTGACAGGTGTCCCAGCAGGGTCAGATGGTGACAGGTGTCCCAGCAGGGTGGTGACGGGTGTCCCAGCAGGGTGGTGACAGGTGTCCCAGCAGGGTGGTGACAGGTGTCCCAGCAGGGTGGTGACAGGTGTCCCAATAGGGTGGTGACGGGTGTCCCAGCAGGGTGGTGACAGGTGTCCCAGCAGGGTGGTGACAGGTGTCCCAGCAGGGTGGTGACAGGTGTCTCAGCAGGGTGGTGACAGGTGTCCCAGCAGGGTGGTGACAGGTGTCCCAGCAGGGTGGTGACAGGTGTCCCAGCAGGGTGGTGACAGGTGTCCCAGCAGGGTGGTGACAGGTGTCTCAGCAGGATCAGATGGTGTCAGTCCCAGCAGGATCAGATGGTGACGGGTGTCCCAGCAGGGTGGTGACGGGTGTCCCAGCAGGGTGGTGACAGGTGTCCCAGCAGGGTGGTGACAGGTGTCCCAGCAGGGTGGTGACAGGTGTCTCAGCAGGGTGGTGACAGGTGTCCCAGCAGGGTGGTGACAGGTGTCCCAGCAGGGTGGTGACAGGTGTCCCAGCAGGGTGGTGACAGGTGTCCCAGCAGGATCAGATGGTGACGGGTGTCCCAGTAGGGTGGTGACAGGTGTCCCAGCAGGGTGGTGACAGGTGTCCCAGCAGGGTGGTGACAGGTGTCCAAGCAGGGTCAGATGGTGTCAGTCCCAGCAGGATCAGATGGTGACAGGTGTCCCAGCAGGGTGGTGACAGGTGTCCCAGCAGGGTGGTGACGGGTGTCCCAGCAGGGTGGTGACAGGTGTCCCAGCAGGGTGGTGACAGGTGTCCCAGCAGGATCAGATGGTGTCAGTCCCAGCAGGATCAGATGGTGACAGGTGTCCCAGCAGGGTGGTGACAGGTGTCCCAGCAGGGTGGTGACAGGTGTCCCAGCAGGGTGGTGACGGGTGTCCCAGCAGGGTGGTGACGGGTGTCCCAGCAGGGTGGTGACGGGTGTCCCAGCAGGGTGGTGACAGGTGTCCCAGCAGGGTGGTGACGGGTGTCCCAGCAGGGTGGTGACGGGTGTCCCAGCAGGGTGGTGACAGGTGTCCCAGCAGGATCAGATGGTGACGGGTGTCCCAGTAGGGTGGTGACAGGTGTCCCAGCAGGGTGGTGACAGGTGTCCCAGCAGGGTGGTGACAGGTGTCTCAGCAGGGTGGTGACAGGTGTCCCAGCAGGGTGGTGACAGGTGTCTCAGCAGGATCAGATGGTGTCAGTCCCAGCAGGATCAGATGGTGACGGGTGTCCCAGCAGGGTGGTGACGGGTGTCCCAGCAGGGTGGTGACAGGTGTCCCAGCAGGGTGGTGACAGGTGTCCCAGCAGGGTGGTGACAGGTGTCTCAGCAGGGTGGTGACAGGTGTCCCAGCAGGGTGGTGACAGGTGTCCCAGCAGGGTGGTGACAGGTGTCCCAGCAGGGTGGTGACAGGTGTCCCAGCAGGATCAGATGGTGACGGGTGTCCCAGTAGGGTGGTGACAGGTGTCCCAGCAGGGTGGTGACAGGTGTCCCAGCAGGGTGGTGACAGGTGTCCCAGCAGGGTCAGATGGTGTCAGTCCCAGCAGGATCAGATGGTGACAGGTGTCCCAGCAGGGTGGTGACAGGTGTCCCAGCAGGGTCAGATGGTGACAGGTGTCCCAGCAGGGTGGTGACGGGTGTCCCAGCAGGGTGGTGACAGGTGTCCCAGCAGGGTGGTGACAGGTGTCCCAGCAGGGTGGTGACAGGTGTCCCAATAGGGTGGTGACGGGTGTCCCAGCAGGGTGGTGACAGGTGTCCCAATAGGGTGGTGACGGGTGTCCCAGCAGGGTGGTGACAGGTGTCCCAGCAGGGTGGTGACAGGTGTCCCAGCAGGGTGGTGACAGGTGTCTCAGCAGGGTGGTGACAGGTGTCCCAGCAGGGTGGTGACAGGTGTCCCAGCAGGGTGGTGACAGGTGTCCCAGCAGGGTGGTGACAGGTGTCCCAGCAGGGTGGTGACAGGTGTCTCAGCAGGATCAGATGGTGTCAGTCCCAGCAGGATCAGATGGTGACGGGTGTCCCAGCAGGGTGGTGACGGGTGTCCCAGCAGGGTGGTGACAGGTGTCCCAGCAGGGTGGTGACAGGTGTCCCAGCAGGGTGGTGACAGGTGTCTCAGCAGGGTGGTGACAGGTGTCCCAGCAGGGTGGTGACAGGTGTCCCAGCAGGGTGGTGACAGGTGTCCCAGCAGGGTGGTGACAGGTGTCCCAGCAGGATCAGATGGTGACGGGTGTCCCAGTAGGGTGGTGACAGGTGTCCCAGCAGGGTGGTGACAGGTGTCCCAGCAGGGTGGTGACAGGTGTCCAAGCAGGGTCAGATGGTGTCAGTCCCAGCAGGATCAGATGGTGACAGGTGTCCCAGCAGGGTGGTGACAGGTGTCCCAGCAGGGTGGTGACGGGTGTCCCAGCAGGGTGGTGACAGGTGTCCCAGCAGGGTGGTGACAGGTGTCCCAGCAGGATCAGATGGTGTCAGTCCCAGCAGGATCAGATGGTGACAGGTGTCCCAGCAGGGTGGTGACAGGTGTCCCAGCAGGGTGGTGACAGGTGTCCCAGCAGGGTGGTGACGGGTGTCCCAGCAGGGTGGTGACGGGTGTCCCAGCAGGGTGGTGACGGGTGTCCCAGCAGGGTGGTGACAGGTGTCCCAGCAGGGTGGTGACGGGTGTCCCAGCAGGGTGGTGACGGGTGTCCCAGCAGGGTGGTGACAGGTGTCCCAGCAGGATCAGATGGTGACGGGTGTCCCAGTAGGGTGGTGACAGGTGTCCCAGCAGGGTGGTGACAGGTGTCCCAGCAGGGTGGTGACAGGTGTCTCAGCAGGGTGGTGACAGGTGTCCCAGCAGGGTGGTGACAGGTGTCTCAGCAGGATCAGATGGTGTCAGTCCCAGCAGGATCAGATGGTGACGGGTGTCCCAGCAGGGTGGTGACGGGTGTCCCAGCAGGGTGGTGACAGGTGTCCCAGCAGGGTGGTGACAGGTGTCCCAGCAGGGTGGTGACAGGTGTCTCAGCAGGGTGGTGACAGGTGTCCCAGCAGGGTGGTGACAGGTGTCCCAGCAGGGTGGTGACAGGTGTCCCAGCAGGGTGGTGACAGGTGTCCCAGCAGGATCAGATGGTGACGGGTGTCCCAGTAGGGTGGTGACAGGTGTCCCAGCAGGGTGGTGACAGGTGTCCCAGCAGGGTGGTGACAGGTGTCCCAGCAGGGTCAGATGGTGTCAGTCCCAGCAGGATCAGATGGTGACAGGTGTCCCAGCAGGGTGGTGACAGGTGTCCCAGCAGGGTCAGATGGTGACAGGTGTCCCAGCAGGGTGGTGACGGGTGTCCCAGCAGGGTGGTGACAGGTGTCCCAGCAGGGTGGTGACAGGTGTCCCAGCAGGGTGGTGACAGGTGTCCCAATAGGGTGGTGACGGGTGTCCCAGCAGGGTGGTGACAGGTGTCCCAGCAGGGTGGTGACAGGTGTCCCAGCAGGGTGGTGACAGGTGTCTCAGCAGGGTGGTGACAGGTGTCCCAGCAGGGTGGTGACAGGTGTCCCAGCAGGGTGGTGACAGGTGTCCCAGCAGGGTGGTGACAGGTGTCCCAGCAGGATCAGATGGTGACGGGTGTCCCAGTAGGGTGGTGACAGGTGTCCCAGCAGGGTGGTGACAGGTGTCCCAGCAGGGTGGTGACAGGTGTCCCAGCAGGGTCAGATGGTGTCAGTCCCAGCAGGATCAGATGGTGACAGGTGTCCCAGCAGGGTGGTGACAGGTGTCCCAGCAGGGTCAGATGGTGACAGGTGTCCCAGCAGGGTGGTGACAGGTGTCCCAGCAGGGTCAGATGGTGACAGGTGTCCCAGCAGGGTGGTGACAGGTGTCCCAGCAGGGTCAGATGGTGACAGGTGTCCCAGCAGGATCAGATGGTGACAGGTGTCCCAGCAGGGTGGTGACAGGTGTCCCAGCAGGGTCAGATGGTGACAGGTGTCCCAGCAGGGTGGTGACAGGTGTCCCAGCAGGGTGGTGACAGGTGTCCCAGCAGGGTCAGATGGTGACAGGTGTCCCAGCAGGGTGGTGACAGGTGTCCCAGCAGGGTGGTGACGGGTGTCCCAGCAGGATGGTGACGGGTGTCCCAGCAGGGTGGTGACAGGTGTCCCAGCAGGATCAGATGGTGACGGGTGTCCCAGTAGGGTGGTGACAGGTGTCCCAGCAGGGTGGTGACAGGTGTCCCAGCAGGGTGGTGACAGGTGTCTCAGCAGGGTGGTGACAGGTGTCCCAGCAGGGTGGTGACAGGTGTCTCAGCAGGATCAGATGGTGTCAGTCCCAGCAGGATCAGATGGTGACGGGTGTCCCAGCAGGGTGGTGACGGGTGTCCCAGCAGGGTGGTGACAGGTGTCCCAGCAGGGTGGTGACAGGTGTCTCAGCAGGGTGGTGACAGGTGTCCCAGCAGGGTGGTGACAGGTGTCCCAGCAGGGTGGTGACAGGTGTCCCAGCAGGATCAGATGGTGACGGGTATCCCAGTAGGGTGGTGACAGGTGTCTCAGCAGGGTGGTGACAGGTGTCCCAGCAGGGTGGTGACAGGTGTCCCAGCAGGGTGGTGACAGGTGTCCCAGCAGGATCAGATGGTGACGGGTGTCCCAGTAGGGTGGTGACAGGTGTCCCAGCAGGGTGGTGACAGGTGTCCCAGCAGGGTGGTGACAGGTGTCCCAGCAGGGTCAGATGGTGTCAGTCCCAGCAGGATCAGATGGTGACAGGTGTCCCAGCAGGGTGGTGACGGGTGTCCCAGCAGGGTGGTGACAGGTGTCCCAGCAGGGTGGTGACAGGTGTCCCAGCAGGGTGGTGACAGGTGTCTCAGCAGGGTGGTGACAGGTGTCCCAGCAGGGTGGTGACAGGTGTCCCAGCAGGGTGGTGACAGGTGTCCCAGCAGGGTGGTGACAGGTGTCCCAGCAGGATCAGATGGTGACGGGTGTCCCAGTAGGGTGGTGACAGGTGTCCCAGCAGGGTGGTGACAGGTGTCCCAGCAGGGTCAGATGGTGTCAGTCCCAGCAGGATCAGATGGTGACAGGTGTCCCAGCAGGGTGGTGACAGGTGTCCCAGCAGGGTCAGATGGTGACAGGTGTCCCAGCAGGGTGGTGACAGGTGTCCCAGCAGGGTCAGATGGTGACAGGTGTCCCAGCAGGGTGGTGACAGGTGTCCCAGCAGGGTGGTGACAGGTGTCCCAGCAGGGTCAGATGGTGACAGGTGTCCCAGCAGGATCAGATGGTGACAGGTGTCCCATTAGGGTGGTGACAGGTGTCCCAGCAGGGTCAGATGGTGACAGGTGTCCCAGCAGGGTGGTGACAGGTGTCCCAGCAGGGTGGTGACAGGTGTCCCAGCAGGGTCAGATGGTGACAGGTGTCCCAGCAGGGTGGTGACAGGTGTCCCAGCAGGGTGGTGACAGGTGTCCCAGCAGGGTGGTGACAGGTGTCCCAGCAGGATCAGATGGTGACAGGTGTCCCAGCAGGGTGGTAACAGGTGTCCCAGCAGGGTGGTGACAGGTGTCCCAGCAGGATCAGATGGTGACAGGTGTCCCAGCAGGGTGGTGACAGGTGTCCCAGCAGGGTCAGATGGTGATGGGTGTCCCAGCAGGGTGGTGACAGGTGTCCCAGCAGGGTCAGATGGTGATGGGTGTCCCAGCAGGGTGGTGACAGGTGTCCCAGCAGGATCAGGTGGTGACAGGTGTCCCAGCAGGGTGGTGACAGGTGTCCCAGCAGGGTGGTGACAGGTGTCCCAGCAGGATCAGGTGGTGACAGGTGTCCCAGCAGGGTGGTGACGGGTGTCCCAGCAGGATCAGATGGTGACAGGTGTCCCAGCAGGGTGGTAACAGGTGTCCCAGCAGGGTCAGTTGGTGACGGGTGTCCCAGCGGGGTCAGGTGGTGACGGGTGTCCCAGCAGGGTGGTGTCAGGTGTCCCAGCAGGGTCAGATGGTGACAGGTGTCCCAGCAGGGTCAGGTGGTGACAGGTGTCCCAGCAGGGTGGTGACAGGTGTCCCAGCAGGGTCAGATGGTGACGGGTGTCCCAGCAGGGTCAGGCGGTGACAGGTGTCCCAGCAGGGTGGTGACAGGTGTCCCAGCAGAATCAGATGGTGACAGGTGTCCCAGCAGGGTCAGGTGGTGACAGGTGTCCCAGCAGGGTCAGGTGGTGACAGGTGTCCCAGCAGGGTGGTGACAGGTTTCCCATCAGGGTGGTGACAGGTGTCCCAGCAGGGTGGTGACAGGTGTCCCAGCAGGGTCAGATGGTGACAGGTGTCCCAGCAGGGTCAGATGGTGACAGGTGTCCCAGCAGGGTCAGATGGTGACAGGTGTCCCAGCAGGGTCAGATGGTGACAGGTGTCCCAGCAGGGTGGTGACAGGTGTCCCAGCAGGGTGGTGACAGGTGTCCCAGCAGGATCAGATGGTGACAGGTGTCCCAGCAGGATCAGATGGTGACGGGTGTCCCAGCAGGGTGGTGACAGGTGTCCCTGCAGGGTGGTGACGGGTGTCCCAGCAGGGTCAGATGGTGACGGGTGTCCCAGCAGGATGGTGACAGGTGTCCCAGCAGGGTGGTGACAGGTGTCCCAGCAGGGTGGTGACAGGTGTCCCAGCAGGGTGGTGACGGGTGTCCCAGCAGGGTGGTGACAGGTGTCCCAGCAGAGGGTGGTGACGGGTGTCCCAGCAGGGTCAGATGGTGACGGGTGTCCCTGCAGGATGGTGACAGGTGTCCCAGCAGGGTGGTGACGGGTGTCCCAGCAGGGTGGTGACAGGTGTCCCAGCAGGGTGGTGACAGGTGTCCCAGCAGGGTCAGATGGTGACAGGTGTCCCAGCAGGATCAGGTGGTGACGGGTGTCCCAGCAGGGTGGTGACAGGTGTCCCAGCAGGATGTTGACAGGTGTCCCAGCAGGGTGGTGACAGGTGTCCCAGCAGGGTCAGGTGGTGGCAGGTGTCCCAGCAGGGTGGTGACAGGTGTCCCAGCAGGGTGGTGACAGGTGTCCCAGCAGGGTCAGATGGTGACAGGTGTCCCAGCAGGATCAGGTGGTGACGGGTGTCCCAGCAGGGTGGTGACAGGTGTCCCAGCAGGATCAGATGGTGACAGGTGTCCCAGCAGGGTGGTGACAGGTGTCCCAGCAGGGTGGTGACAGGTGTCCCAGCAGGGTGGTGACAGGTGTCCCAGCAGGGTCAGATGGTGACAGGTGTCCCAGCAGGGTGGTGACAGGTGTCCCAGCAGGGTGGTGACAGGTGTCCCAGCAGGGTGGTGACAGGTGTCTCAGCAGGATCAGGTGGTGACAGGTGTCCCAGCAGGGTCAGATGGTGACGGGTGTCCCAGCAGGGTGGTGACAGGTGTCCCAGCAGGGTGGTGACAGGTGTCCCAGCAGGGTCAGATGGTGACAGGTGTCCCAGCAGGGTGGTGACAGGTGTCCCAGCAGGGTGGTGACAGGTGTCCCAGCAGGATCAGATGGTGACAGGTGTCCCAGCAGGGTGGTGACAGGTGTCCCAGCAGGATGGTGACAGGTGTCCCAGCAGGGTCAGATGGTGACGGGTGTCCCAGCAGGGTGGTGACAGGTGTCCCAGCAGGGTGGTGACAGGTGTCCCAGCAGGGTCAGTCAACCAGAGAAGACCAGCCGAAAAGAAAAGCTCTGACTATCTTTTCTCAGATCATTCAGCAAGTTTCCCCTATCAGCATATAGCCCAATATCATTGTGAATTGGCTTAGAAGTTATTTCAAAGAGATCGCCCGATGAAATACGATGGAAAGTGATGGATTTTTTTCCCGAAATGAGGCTAGTGTCTGAATGAATTTGTTGTGCAGATAAGAGAAAGTAGAACCCTTCAGGGATTTGAGAGTTTTCCTGAATTTAGCCGGGGTCCCGTTACAATCCGAAAGAGCAGTTACATAATATTCAGATTTATCCTTTCTGATTTGTTTTACACAATGATTCCTCAGTTGTTTAAAAGCTTGCCAGTCCTAAGCCTGTGTTCCTGGCCTTGACCCAAGCATCATCTATTTTATTAATAAAAAATAAAAAAATCTTTCACCTTTATTTAACCAGGTAGGTGAGTTGAGAACAAGTTCTCATTTACAACTGCGACCTGGCCAAGATAAAGCAAAGCAGTTCGATACATACAACAACACAGAGTTACACATGGAGTAAAACAAACATACAGGTATTTGTAGTTGTCCACATATTCTAAGTCAGAACCATCCGGAGTAGTGATGCTGGACGGGCGGGCAGGTGCGGGCAGTGATCGGTTGGAGAGCATACATTTAGTTTTACTTGTATTAAAGAGCAGTTGGAGGCCACGGAAGGAGAGTTGTCTGGCATTGAAGCTCGTCTGGAGGTTTGTTAACACAGTGTCCAAAGAAGGGCCAGAAGAATACAGAATGGTGTCGTCAGCGTAGAGGTGGATCAGAGTATCACCAGCAGCAAGAGCAACATCATTGATGTATACAGAGAAGAGAGTCGGCCCGAGAATTGAACCCTGTGGCACCCCCATAGAGACTGCCAGAGGTCCGGGTGGGTGGGTGGATGGGTAGGTAGGTAGGTAGGTAGGTAGGTAGGTAGGTAGGTAGGTAGAGAAAGAAGAAATACAACATTAAAAAGACATTTGAAAAAAGAGTAGCAAGGCTACATACAGACACCGGTTAGTCAGGCTTATTGAGGTAGTATGTACATGTGGGTATGGTTAAAGTGACTATGCCTATATGATGAACAGAGAGTAGCAGTAGCGTAAAAGAGGGGTTGGCGGGTGGTGGGACACAATGCAGATAGTCCAGTTAGCCAATGTGCGGGAGCACTGGTTTGTCGGGACAATTGATGTAGTATGTACATGAATGTATAGTTAAAGTGACTATGCATATATGATAAACAGAGTAGCAGCAGTGTAAAAGAGGGGTTGGAGGAGGCACACAATAGTCCGTGTAACCATTTGGTTACCTGTTCAGGAGTCTTATGGCTTGGGGGTAAAACTGTTGAGAAGCCTTTTTGTCCTAGACTCCGCTACCGCTTCCCATGCATGTAGAGAGAACAGTCTATGACTGAGGCGGCTGGTGTCTGTGACAATTTTTAGGGCCTTCCTCTGACACCGCCTGCTGTAGAGGTCCTGGATGGCAGGCAGCTTTGCCCCAGTGATGTACTGGGCCGTACGCACTACCCTCTGTAGTGCCTTGCGGTCGGAGGCCGAGCAGTTGCCGTACCAGGCAGTGATGCAACCAGTCAGGATGCTCTCGATGGTGCAGCTGTAGAACCTTTTGAGGATCTCAGGACCCATGCCAAATCTTTTTAGTTTCCTGAGGGGGAATAGGCTTTGTCGTGCCCTCTTCACGACTGTCTTGGTGTGTTTGGACCATTCTAGTTTGTTGTTGATGTGGACACCAAGGAATTTGAAGCTCTCAACCTGCTCCACTACAGCCCCGTCGATGAGAATGGGGACATGCTCGGTGCTCCTTTTCCTGTAGTCCACAAACTAGATTGCATAGCGGAGAAGGTACAGTGGGATTCGAAATGGTCGGTAATCTGTTTGTTAACTTGGCTTTCGAAGACCTTAGAAAGACAGGGTAGGATAGATATAGGTCTGTAGCAGTTTGGGTCTAGAGTGTCTCCCCTTTGAAGATGGGGGATGACTGCGGCAGCTTTCCAATCTTTGGGAATCTCAGACGATACGAAAGAGAGGTTGAACAGGCTAGTAATAGGGGTTGCAACAATTTCGGCAGATCATTTTAAAAAGAGAGGGTCCAGTGTCACGAGGGTCCAGTGTTTTGTCTTCACACCTGATTTCTATTCCATTAATTATGTTCCTTATTTAACCCTCTGGCTTCCCTCTCTCTTTTGTGCATTATTGTTTGTCATGTGGGTTCGTGTTCTTGTGCTTTGGATTATTTTGTGTTTTCCTTGTTAGAACATCATCTTTATTTTTGAGTAAACATTCGGACTATACTCATATCTGTGTCCTGCGCCTGACTCTGCGTTTTTTTCATTCACCAACACCCTCACATCCAGATTGTCTAGCCCGACTGATTTGTAGTGGTCCAGATTTCGAAGCTCTTTAAGAACATCAGCTATCTGGATTTGGGTGAAGGAGAAATGGGGGAGGCTTGGGCGATTTGCTGTGGGGACTGCAGGGCTGTTGACCGGGGTAGGGGTAGCCGTGGGGGGTGCAGGGCAGCTGACCGGGGTAGGTGTAGCCAGGGTAAGGGTAGCCGGGGTAGGGGTAGCCGGGGGGGGGGTGCAGGGCTGTTGACCGGGGTAGGGGTAGCCGTGGGGACTGCAGGGCTGTTGACCGGGGTAGGGGTAGCCAGGGTAGGGGTAGCCGTGGGGACTGCAGGGCTGTTGACCGGGGTAGGGGTAGCCAGGGTAGGGGTAGGGGTTCGGGGTAGCCAGGGTAGGGGTAGCCGTGGGGACTGCAGGGCTGTTGACCGGGGTAGGGGTAGCCAGGGTAGGGGTAGGGGTAGCCAGGGTAGGGGTAGCCGTGGGGACTGCAGGGCTGTTGACCGGGGTAGGGGGAGCCAGGGTAGGGGTAGGGGTAGGGGTAGCCAGGGTAGGGGTAGCCGTGGGGACTGCAGGGCTGTTGACCGGGGTAGGGGTAGCCAGGGTAGGGGTAGCCGTGGGGACTGCAGGGCTGTTGACCGGGGTAGGGGTAGCCAGGGTAGGGGTAGGGGTAGCCAGGGTAGGGGTAGCCGTGGGGACTGCAGGGCTGTTGACCGGGGTATCGGTAGCCAGGTGGAAAGCATGGCCAGCCGTAGAAAAAGGCTTATTGAAATTCTCAATTATAGTGGATTTATCGGTGGTGACAGTGCCTCCTAGTCTCAGTGCAGTGGGCAGCTGGGAGAAGGTGCTCTTTTTCTCCATGGACTTTATAGTGTCCCAGAACTTTTTTGAGTTTGTGCTACAGGATGCAAAATTTCTGCTGGAAAAAGCTAGCCTTAGCTTTCCTACCTGCCTGTGTATATTTGGTCCTAACTTCCCTGAAAAGTTGCATATCACGGGGGCTATTCGATGCTAATGCCGAACGCCACAGGATGTTTTGGTGCGGGGGAAGTCAAGGGCAGTCAGGTCTGGAGAGAACCAAGGGCTATATCTGTTCCTGGTTCTACATTTTTTGAAAGGACATACTGTCACGTTCCTGACCTGTTTTCCTTTGTTTTGTATTCATTTTAGTTGGTCAGGGCGTGAGTTGGGTGGGTTTGTCTATGTTTGTATTTCTATGTGGGGTTTTGTGTTCGGCCTGGTATGATTCTCAATTAGAGACAGGTGTGTATTGTTTGTCTCTAATTGAGAGTCATACAAAGGCAGCCAGGGTTTCACTGGTGTTTTGTGGGTGTTTGTTTCCTGTGTTAGTGTTTGGGCCACACAGGACGGTTTCGGTTTTGTCACGTTGGTTGTTTTTGTATTTTGTATTGTTTTGTTCACTTTCATTAAAAGAATGAACACTAACCACTCTGCGTTTTGGTCCACACCTTCTGTCAGCGAGGACAGCCGTAACAGAAACACCCACCTCAAGAGGACCAAGCGGAGTGGAGAAGGGCAGCGACAGCAGCAGAGACAGAAGGAGGAATGGACATGGGAAGACGTTTTGGACGGCAAGGGTTGCTACACATGGGAGGAGATCCTGGCTGGAAGGGATCGCCTCCCATGGGAGCAGCTGGAGGCAGTTAGGAGAGCAGAGGCATCCGGAGAGAGGAACCGGAGTTATGAAGGTACGCGGCTAGCACGGAAACCCGAGAGTCTCACCCAAAAATTTCTTGGGGGGGGGCTAAAGGGGAGTGTGGCGAAGCCGGGTTGGATACCTGAGCCAACTCCCCGGGCTTGCCGTGGAGTAAGAGGGCGTCGTACTGGTCAGACACCGTGTTATGCGGTAAAGCGCACGGTGTCCCCAGTACGCGTGCTTAGCCCAGTGCGGGCTATTCCACCTTGCCGCACTGGGAGGGCTAGGTTGGGCATCGAGCCGGATGCCATGAAGCCGGCCCAACGTATCTGGCCTCCAGTACGTCTCCTCGGGCCGGCGTACATGGCACCAGCCTTACAGGTGGTGTCCCCGGTTCGCCTGCATAGGCCAGTGCGGGCTATTCCACCTCGCCGCACTGGCAGGGCTACGGGGTCCATTCAACCTGGTAAGGTTGGGGAGGCTCGGTGCTCAAGAGCACGTGTCCTCCTTCACGGTCCGGTATATCCGGCGCCACCTTCCCACCCCAGCTCAGTACCACCAGTGCCTACACCACGCACCAGGCTTCCAGTCCATCTCCAGAGCCCTGTTCCTCCTCCACGTACTCTCCCTATGGTGCGTGTCTCCAGCCCAGTGCCTCCAGTTCCGGCACCACGCACCAAGCCTCCTGTGCGTCTCCAGAGCCCTGGACGCACTGTTCCTTCTCCCCGCACTCGCCCTGAGGTGCGTGCCCTCAGCCCGGTACCTCCAGTTCCGGTACCACGCACCAGGCCTAGAGTGCGCCACGAGAGTCCAGTGTGCCCTGTTCCTGTTCCCCGCACTCGCCCTGAGGTGCGTGCCCTCAGCCCGGTACCTCCAGTTCCGGTACCACGCACCAGGCCTATAGTGCGTCTCAGCCGGCCAGAGTCTGCCGTCTGCCCAGCGGTGCCTGAACGGCCCGTCTGCCCAGCTCCGTCTGAGCCATCTGTCTGCCCAGCGCCGTCTGAGCCATCTGTCTGCCCAGCGCCGTCTGAGCCATCTGTCTGCCCAGCGCCGTCTGAGCCATCTGTCTGCCCAGCGCCGTCTGAGCCATCTGTCTGCCCAGCGCCGTCTGAGCCATCTGTCTGCCCAGCGCCGTCTGAGCCATCTGTCTGCCCAGCGCCGTCTGAGCCATCTGTCTGCCCAGCGCCGTCTGAGCCATCTGTCTGCCCAGCGCCGTCTGAGCCATCTGTCTGCCCAGCGCCGTCTGAGCCATCTGTCTGCCCAGCGCCGTCTGAGCCATCTGTCTGCCCAGCGCCGTCTGAGCCATCTGTCTGCCCAGCGCCGTCTGAGCCGTCTGTCTGCCACGAGCCATTAGAGCCGCCCGTCTGTCCCGAGCCAGTAGAGCCGTCCGTCAGTCAGGAGCTGCCAGAGACGCCCGCCAGTCAGGAGCTGCCAGAGACGGCCGCCAGTCAGGAGCTGCCAGAGACGCCCGCCAGTCAGGAGCTGCCAGAGACGCCCGCCAGTCAGGAGCTGCCAGAGACGCCCGCCAGTCAGGAGCTGCCAGAGACGCCCGCCAGTCAGGAGCTGCCAGAGACGCCCGCCAGTCAGGAGCTGCCAGAGACGCCCGCCAGTCAGGAGCTGCCAGAGACGCCCGCCAGTCAGGAGCTGCCCGCCAGTCAGGAGCTGCCCTACAGTCAGGAGCTGCCCTACAGTCCGGAGCTGCCCTACAGTCTGGAGCTGCCCTACAGTCCGGAGCTGCCCTACAGTCCGGAGCTGCCACTCAGCCCGGACCTGCCGGAGTCCCTCAGCCAGGACCTGCCGGAGTCCCTCAGCCAGGACCTGCCGCCCCTTATCCCGGTGCTGCCCCTTGTCCCGGTGCTGCCCCTTGTCCCGGTGCTGCCCCTTGTCCCGGTGCTGCCCCTTGTCCCGGTGCTGCCCCTTGTCCCGGTGCTGCCCCTTATCCCGATGCTGCCCCTTATCCCGGTGCTGCCCCTTATCCCGGTGCTGCCCCTTCATTTAGGTGGGGTTAGTGGGAGGGTGGTCATTGGGAGGGGGATAAAGAAGCGGGGATTGATTATGGTGGGGTGGGGACCTCGTCCACCGCCAGAGCCGCCACCGTGGACAGACGCCCACCCAGACCCTCCCCTAGACTTTGTGCTGGTGCGCCCGGAGTTCGCACCTTAAGGGGGGGGGGTTCTGTCACGTTCCTGACCTGTTTTCCTTTGTTTTGTATTCATTTTAGTTGGTCAGGGCGTGAGTTGGGTGGGTTTGTCTATGTTTGTATTTCTATGTGGGGTTTTGTGTTCGGCCTGGTATGATTCTCAATTAGAGACAGGTGTGTATTGTTTGTCTCTAATTGAGAGTCATACAAAGGCAGCCAGGGTTTCACTGGTGTTTTGTGGGTGTTTGTTTCCTGTGTTAGTGTTTGGGCCACACAGGACGGTTTCGGTTTTGTCACGTTGGTTGTTTTTGTATTTTGTATTGTTTTGTTCACTTTCATTAAAAGAATGAACACTAACCACTCTGCGTTTTGGTCCACACCTTCTGTCAGCGAGGACAGCCGTAACACATACTTATTTAAGATGGTGACGAAGACACTTTTAAAGAATGACCAGGCATCTTCTCCTGACGGGATGAGGTCAATATCCTTCCAGGATACCCGGGCCAGGTCGATTAGAAAGGCCTGTCGCTGAAGTGTTTTAGGGAGCGTTTGACAGTGATGAGGGGTGGTCGTTTGACCGCAGACACGTTACGGACGCAGGCAATGAAGCAGTGATCGCTGAGATCTTGGTTGAAAACAGCAGAGGTATATTTGGAGGGCAAGTTGGTTAGGATGATATCTATGAGGGTGCCCGTGTTTACGGATTTGGGGTGATACCTGGTGGGTTTATTGATGATTTGTGTGAGATTGAGGGCATCAAGCTTAGATTGTAGGATGGCCGGGGTGTTAAGCATGTCACAGTTTAGGTCACCTAGCAGCACGAGCTCTGAAGATAGATGGGGGGCAATCAGTTCACATATGGTGTCCAGAGCACACCTGGGGGCAGAGGGTGGTCTATAACAAGCGGCAATGGTGAGAGACTTGTTTCTGGAAAGGTGGATTTTAAAAGTAGAAGCTCGAGTTGTTGGTGTACAGACCTGGATACTAAGACAGAACTCTGCAGGCTATCTCTGGAGTAGATTGCAACACCGCCCCCTTTGGCAGTTCTATCTTGTTGGAAAATGTTATAGTTAGGGATGGACATTTCTGGGTTTTTGGTGGTCTTCCTGAGCCAGGATTCAGACACGGCTAGGACATCTGGGTTGGCAGAGTGTGCTAGGGCAGTGAATAAAACAAACTTAGGAACTTAATGACTTAATCATTCAGGAATGAACCAGAGTGGCAGTAGTCTATAAAGTTATGCCAACAGTGGCAGTAGTCTATAAAGTTATGCCAACAGAGTGGCAGTAGTCTATACAGTTATGCCAACAGAGTGGCAGTAGTCTATAAAGTTATGCCAACAGAGTGGCAGTATTCTATAAAGTTATGCCAACAGAGTGGCAGTAGTCTATAAAGTTATGCCAACAGAGTGGCAGTAGTCTATACAGTTATGCCAACAGAGTGGCAGTAGTCTACAAAGTTATGCCAACAGAGTGGCAGTAGTCTACAAAGTTATGCCAACAGAGTGGCAGTAGTCTATAAAGTTATGCCAACAGAGTGGCAGTATTCTATAAAGTTATGCCAACAGAGTGGCAGTAGTCTATAAAGTTATGCCAACAGAGTGGCAGTAGTCTATAAAGTTATGCCAACAGAGTGGCAGTATTCTATAAAGTTATGCCAACAGAGTGGTAGTAGTCTATAAAGTTATGCCAACAGAGTGGCAGTAGTCTATAAAGTTATGCCAACAGAGTGGCAGTAGTCTATAAAGTTATACCAACAGAGTGGCAGTAGTCTATACAGTTATGCCAACAGAGTGGCAGTAGTCTATAAAGTTATGCCAACAGAGTGGCAGTAGTCTATAAAGTTATGCCAACAGAGTAGCAGTATTCTATAAAGTTATGCCAACAGAGTGGCAGTAGTCTATAAAGTTATGCCAACAGAGTGGCAGTAGTCTATACAGTTATGCCAACAGAGTGGCAGTAGTCTATAAAGTTATGCCAACAGAGTGGCAGTAGTCTATAAAGTTATGCCAACAGAGTGGCAGTAGTCTATAAAGTTATGCCAACAGAGTGGCAGTAGTCTATACAGTTATGCCAACAGAGTGGCAGTAGTCTATACAGTTATGCCAACAGAGTGGCAGTAGTCTATAAAGTTATGCCAACAGAGTGGCAGTAGTCTATAAAGTTATGCCAACAGAGTGGCAGTAGTCTATAAAGTTATGCCAACAGTGGCAGTAGTCTATAAAGTTATGCCAACAGAGTGGCAGTAGTCTATACAGTTATGCCAACAGAGCGGCAGTAGTCTATAAAGTTATGCCAACAGTGGCAGTAGTCTATAAAGTTATGCCAACAGAGTGGCAGTATTCTATAAAGTTATGCCAACAGAGTGGCAGTAGTCTATAAAGTTATGCCAACAGAGTGGCAGTAGTCTATAAAGTTATGCCAACAGAGTGGCAGTAGTCTATAAAGTTATGCCAACAGTGGCAGTAGTCTATAAAGTTATGCCAACAGTGGCAGTAGTCTATAAAGTTATGCCAACAGTGGCAGTAGTCTATA